>NW_026925713.1:0-105303 GCF_032062105.1 Saccostrea cuccullata
TTTTTATGGATCTACCAACCATCTTTACAGTTTTGAAACTACTAGAGTCTTATTTGAACCTTTTTTAATAAATTAAAATCAGTGCGAAGACCATTTTTGTATCATTTCTTGTTTCACCTCTTTTCCTGTATGAGTCATTCACCACTGAATACAGTGCTAAATGATAATTTTGTTCGCTGTCCTAGTGTCTGCAATTTCTGACAATTTCTTACGGAAAAAAGTTGTACATAAAACATCACATAATTGCCATTTATAATGTTATATTAATGAATTTTTATCTGCACATGAAATTAAAATCTGCAATATTTAGTCAAAATCACTAAATTACCAATTCAAAACAATGTTAAAAATAGTAGTTTATGTGACATTATAAAAATTTTCGCTTTTGTTGTGGGACAACTGTCCTACTGTGTTATACACTTATTTCATTACTACTAGAGGGACAGTCAAACTGTTGTCCCGAAAATGGAAAAGACCAGGGAAACTTTTGCCCCAGGCCGAAGTTTTGCAGATCTTCCCCATTATCGAGGGACAATTGTTGGACTATTTCCCTAACCTACTATATAGTTTCTCTAAGTAGTGATATAGACACATCGATAATTTTGCATTATTTCTTGGGTTATTGCATGCCCTAATGGATATTGATGTTTATATGTATTGTTAACTAAAAAATACATAACTTGCTTAAAGGTTTGAATATAATACGCTAAGTCGGATGCTTTAAAAAGTAAAGACTTAAGGAATGAACGGGGCATAATTTCCCCAAAATTACCCTCAGAAAAGGTGTTCTTGGCGTTTTCTTTCAAATGATATTAAATTTAAAATATATAGTTATGTGGGTATTGAGTTTTCTCTTCAAATAATAATTTGAAATTGAAAGCCATGAAAATACTACAAATAATACATAATTCAGTATCATATAGCTGTAAAGTATGAGAAAATAACTATTACATCACAATGGTTTAGTTCAGCCATGCAACAGTTCATTCTGTGACCGGGTTAACAGTTTTGATTTTTACCAAACCTACTATATAAATTAAAGTTAGGCATTTTGAACTGTTTCACGATTCATTTAATGTTTTGCGTGATCATGAAACAGTCGAATTATTGACTTGGCTACAGAATGAACTGGTGCATGTTTAAAAGGTCGTAGTGATATTCAAGCCTTTTGATGATCATGACATCACTATTAACCTGCTATATAATTAATCAAATTGGAATAAAACACACAAGCAATCAATAAATCAATTCATTTATTATTAGTTAAACGTATTGTATATTAATTTAATCTTTATATTCTGAATTCAGCTAATTAATAGACTAGTATGCAAATAAACAGTTGTTAAAATTCTTTATTAATTGTTTGGTTCATGCTTTAAATTATATAGAAGTTTAGGTAATTAAACACTTAATGACTACTATGTGAAACAGTTGAACTGTTATGCCTCGGTAGTGGGGAAGTCCTGGGAAACTGTTCCTCACTTCTTCGGGACAACAGTTTGACTGTTTACCTCGTAGTCATTAAATAAGTGTATATTATTACCTAACCAACTATGTAAATTGTAATTAGGCATTTTGAACTGTTTCTCGATTCATTTTATGATTTCGCCGGATCATGAAACAATCGAACTGATGCCTGGCTAAAAAATCAATTATGACGTCATAATCAATTTCCCGTACTTTACAGCTATAAAACATTGAATTATGTATAAAATAAAGCAATTTAATGGCATTCAATTTGAAAATTAAATTAAATTTTAATTTTTATTGTTCCCAAGGCATATCTAATGCCCGCCACGAAGCATTAAAATTTCATCTACATCCGACAAAACACTTCTCCAACCATGGAATTCATATTTTTTCGTTAAACGTAAAAAAATGGCCCATTTAAACATGCATGCGATTTTACTGCAAATGTTCTAGCAAAAACTATTTTGTAATTTCTTATATTCTAATTCTAAATTATTAATTTTTAATATCAGATTTGAAATAAAGTAAAATTACTAATTCACCATTTCAAATTTAAATTATAAGTTACAAATGTGTCTAATTTTAAGTGTAATTTTTGTGCATGTAGTTTCATCAGGGCTACGGATCTTGCAAAAACATAAATTAATTAGGGGGTTCTCTGCCAGCCCCTTGTGTTTATCTTCTCTTCATAGTTTACTTCAGATTTTTTTTAAAAACATAAACGACTTCAATTTCTCATTTCAAACAATTCATTTATAAGGTTTTCAATAAAATGCATGCTTTAAAAGAGTCATGCTCATCTATAAATCCAGTGGACAATGCCCTTCTTGTAGTTTATATTATAGTTAAATGATTGATTGATTGTATATTGTTTAACGTCCCTCTCGAGAATTTTTCAATCATATGGAGATGCCACCACTTACCGGTGGAAAGCTGCAAATTTTGACCTATACTCGGCACTCAGGGATATTTTTGTGCACGACAGGGACCTAGTTTTTACGGTCTGCCAGCACCATCTCCATGTCCCACAGTGGACACGGGACGTAAGGATTTTTATTTCGTGACGCTCTAACTACTGCGCCAAGGTTAAATGTATTTAATATTTCTCCTAAAATAAATGTCCCACAGTGGCATTCGAACTTTACATTGCATACCATAAGGAATAACTATCAAATAATAAATTACAGATAGATATTTATGTTGACTGTAAAAGTAAACGCATCAATTTTATATCAAACTGACATGCGCCAAACCGCGGGCAACTTTTTATAAAGTGTAAGTGTATTTAATATTTCTGGTCTAATAAAATAAAGTGGATTGTCTTTATACAGGTTAATGTAAACAACACGCAGCACTGTTAAGGTATGAGAAATCAACGGAAAATAAAAGTGCAAAAAACGGGAAATTTTTAAAATTGAATTTATTTTTATTCAGCAATTCTATTTGTACTTAAATACTTGGAAATAGCATGGTATAACATACCTAAGTATAACTATCAAATATTAAAATTACAAGGGCATACCCTAATTGAAATTAAAAATTCAAGCTATTAATTGTTTCTGTGTACTTTGTAGTTTCTGAAAAGTGCTGCTGCTTTGAATAGTTCGCGTTTTAATACTTAAATGTTTAAGTAAATAGGCCAATGTCGAAACATGCTAATTTTCAAATATTTTGTGCACTTATAAAATCACGGCCTCGATTTAAAGAAAGCAGCAGCACTTTTCTAGAATATATCCTTTCTATATTTAAAAAATTTCAGAATTTTTTGCGAAAGTACAGCATCTCGATGTAAAATATGTAACCTGTACATGAAACACGACATAATTAATAAAATTTCTTTTTGAGTAAATTAACAATCGCACTAAACAAAGGCTATACCTTGGTATTAATCGACTATTTAAAATCTGTAAATAATACGATTAATAATAAAACACATTGATAAAAAAATTTCTCAATTTGCCTCTCACACACAATGTCATTTTTACCAGTATGAATACAAGTTCATACGAGTGCTTTGTCTACAACAAGCTACATGGGATTTAACTAGCAACTTTTTTAATGCATTGATAAGTTATAATGTTGTTTATTATGCTAATACTGTTCAGCGTTGCAGATTATTTCATTTACACGTATAATGAGAACTACATAAATGTCATATTTTTGTCACGTTAATACTAGGCCCCGCCCCCTTAAAAAATGCTGCGCAGTGTTACACTACACAATCAAGTTCTAAAACATTATTAAATCACAATTCTACAAGAAAAAAAATGCACTATCAATTATAAGTAATTGATGACACGGACAGTGTTATTTTGAACTTATCATTTGTAAAACATTGTTAAAGTGAGCTGACTACATGGTATTTCCTTCGAAAGAAAGACGGCATGTGTCTAATATACAACACGTGTTATAATTTCTAAATACGTAAGTAAATCACAGTCGGTATGTGGTGAATAATGATGAAAAACCGACATAAAAAAATTAACACATTACATGGCACCCGATTCCACCTCCGATAATTTGTCCTTGTTTCAATTTTGTATTGTTTAATGAATTTTTGAGCTTGAATACTGTTCGTTATTTCCATATATTTCAAACACGATTCATAAATTCTAACTCTGCCTACGGACGTATAAGGGGAGCATTTCACACATAATTTTCAATATTGTTTGAATATATGCATTTTGGACAATCGAAAAGAATATGGATATTTAAATTTCAAATGTTCAATATCATAACAGCACACTCGAGCTTAAAAAACAGTCCTAACATTTGAATTAAACAAGTCCCCAAAATAAATCAACATGCTATGTAAAAATTATGAAACTTTCCCCGTCCTGTCAGCTGCAGTGACTTGACGTCATATTCTATTATGACGTCATATCTGGGTAGTTCAGAGAAGTTACTACAATTTGAAAAATTTGACATTTTACGGGCAGCCTTATTCTAGCTGCGAAACGCCCATTCTCATGAAACAAATAGGAGTTTTTCGTTTTTTGAGAGACGTTACTTTTGAGACACATCTGTATATTGAAACTTAATATTTAATCATCATATTCCTGTAACGAAGAGCACTTTTTTTTTTAAAAGTCACTAAAATATTATTAAGATTATTTTTTAAATCAGAAGTACCTGTTTTCTTTTAAAAACTAGGAGATTTTTTTTAAAAACAATTTTGCCTGAGATGTGAGACTTAATTGATGAGTGCACTCTTTTGTTAATTCATGAAAGAAATCGACCAAATCCAAAGCTAACAGAATGAGCAAAGAAAAAAAGAGAAGAGATGGAAAAAGGGCATCAAGAAAAACGGTAAGAATATTAGATGCACTGTCTAAAATTACAAGTAGCAGATTTCTTATAACGACAGAAAGTTATACCAGTTAGAAGATATTATATATCTGCAGGATTAGAGGGTATGAGTAATTGTGTTATTTTCAGGGAGATGATGAGGAATCTGAAGAAAATAATGAAAGGGTGGATGATGTGTCCGTTCGTGATAAATTATCCTCTAATGACGAGGTATGTATTGTAACTGATAAGTTGTAGTTGAGAAAATATGGTTTCACTTTCTCAAATTGTCAAATTTCAGAAAAATTTTACTCTGCTATTAAATGCAGACGGTGTATGTATTATTGAAAGTGAAATGTTTGGCTTCATCAGCTCAAAGTGGACACATTCTTTTTTATCAGATTGTGTAATTTCTTATTTCCTTACTATTCACTGTCTTATCTTATATATGAAAAGGTGCTTATTGATAGTAAAAGTATTATACAATTCAGCTCTCCGGAGCTGATTAATTGATTGTATATTGCTTAACGGCCATCACAAGAATTTTTCACTCATATGGAGACGCCACCACTTGCCAGTGGAGAGCTGCAAATTTTGTCTTTTACTGGGCACTTAGGGCTATTGAGCAAAGTGAAATTCTTTTCGTGCCAGCACCACCTACTGCGACTTGGGACCTCGGTTTATAGGTCTCGTACAAAGGACCGGTCACCACGTCCCACAATGGGATTCGAACCTGCGACGTAAGGATCAACACCTTAGTTTGCGATTCTGGAGCAGACGTTTCTTACCACTGCGCCACGCGCGCGACCACCTGAGCTGAAGGCTGGAATGAGTTTTTTGATCACCCATTATCAGTTGTTCGTCATGCTGTTTGTCCATCTCTCTGTGTGTCAGTCTGTCTGTCCTTACGTCTTTAAACTTTAAAAAATTTTCAACATCTTATGATGGAATACAAATTTTACATAAACAAAGTTGTTTACTTGCTAAATACAATGGTAAACGTGACTAGGAACTATAAATACATTAAAAGGGCAAACCTATTGTAAATACTCTCGATATAAAACACTTATATTCACGCTGAAGAATAAAATTTCAGTAAAAGCATGTTTTGTCTGTTTAAAAGTATACACGCTATAACTTGCGCCAGTTAAAATACGATTGGAAATTGAATAATTTGTTTATCAATAAAAGGAAAAAGTAAATTACACCATTAAAATCAAACGTGTTACAAAGTTATCAAATTATAAAAATGCAAGGAAAGAAAAATAGCTATTTTTTAAAAAGATCTTCTTGAGAACTGCTTTCAGTGATGGCTTAAACTTATGTGAAAGAGCATCAAGAAATATCGCAAATTTAAAATTGTTCAAACCATTGCCTTCGTGGGTAGGGCAGGGCCACACTATGGAATACAAATTTTACATAAACTTCATTTCGTTGTTAACTTGCTAAATACAATCATAGAACATGTGACTAGGTAACTATAAATACATTGAAAAGGAATTCATACGCATTCTTTATTGCTGTCGATATAATTTTGAAAAGTATATTACACTTCATGTGTTTTAAATCATGAAATTTCACACAAAAGGATTTATTTTATGACTTTAAATATTTATTTATGCATGTTTAGTTATCTGAAGTACATGTGTAAATAGATATCATAATATTGTATGTGAATTGATTAAAGGTTATAGCGAGTAGCACTCCTAATTTGGTATTTTCTTGTTATTACTTAGAATATAAATAATTTATATTCGGACGAACAAAGTAAAGGAAGAATATAAATCAAAATATGAAGAATCTTTATAAATCTTCTTTTAAAGAATCACAAGGCCAGAAAAGCTGAAACTTAGGTGCAACCTGAGATTGCGTAGATTTTGAATTGTTCAAATCATGGCCTTCTGGGGTATGGCGAGGCACAATAGGAAATCCAAATTTTGCAATGAAATAATAGTGCGACTCTTGAACCTTTTATTGAGAAATGTCCCATTCAAACATTCAACTTAACACATCACCCCAAAGTTTCCTAAAGTAAAGTAACGATCTTTGAATTCATTCATGAAATAAAAGACACATATATATATAAAAATATATTGCCCCTTTAAATTACAACTTAGATTAAAGAATTGTTTTGTTAAGAAACTGTTTAATAAAGGTTTCTAGTGTATATAAAAATATACGTTCATGATGGAAGAAAAATACAAAAAAAAAAAAACACCAAAGGCTGTAAGCTTCATGGGCACCCCGCCCAGTGCCACTCAGCTAACTGAATTACTTAACGTGTAATATGAGCGAAATAATTTTCATCAGGACGAGCCAACTGTCAAAAACATAAATAAAAAAGGTTGGGATAGACCCTCCGCCAATCTCTTTTGTTCATTTATCTTGATATTGTACTTTAGATCTTGGCTAATTAAAGCAAATTCAAATTACTTGTTTTAGATATTTCATTTTATAAGGCTTGCAATGAAATATATAGGACAAAACAGTCATGTCGGTCAACAATTATCTGAAATTCGCTCCCATTGTATTAAGTCATTTTATATTACAGAATAAGAAGGCTGGCAAACAAAGACGAGAAAGAAAAAGAAAAACAAAAAAGAGAAAAAAGGTAAGGATTTCAGTAGAATATATTTAAATAAGTCAAAACAACTTTTAATTCAATACGATGAGAAAACAGTAACATCTATCTCGTTATTTTACAGAAAAATGATGATAACTCTGATGAAAATGAAGAAGACGAGGATACTTCAGAAGATGAGAATTTAATGACCTCTGGTGCTGGGGTATGTGATGACGTTAAAGTTGAGAATATATTTCTGTTATCAAATAAATCAAACTAAAATCTAAATCCGAAAAAAAATTCTGTACAACTTAAAATCACTTTTCAATCAACAATATGTGTTTTCAATGTTAGTTCTTTTGAAGTTATGTGCATGCATTTGCTTGCCTCTTGTTAACACTAATATATATTATTTATATAAATTGTTAGAAACATTTAATCTCACATACAACGTAAATTATTACTTGTATCTATTTTCATGTCAATCAAAAAAGAAAAGGGAATTTAAACGGGTTTAATTAAAACGATAAGGTTTTTCTGCGCAGATATGAGAAAGCTGCCCGAAGGCTTAAAATGCATTAAAGTGTACATTTTATTTTAGCCAGAATTTGATTGTAATATGTAATCCTTGAATTGGTAGTCATATTGTGAAAGGGATTAATCAGGTATTATTTAAAGCATTTTTGTGTCACATAATTTTGTTGATCACATAAAGGGCATTCATGATATTCCGAAATGTAAAACAAAAATTGCATCGGCACAAGTGCAAAACAAAATTATTGTGAAAAATTTGTTACATTGATAAATTCAATGTGATATCTGGTATATATTAAGTGCTAGGGGGCAAGTCTGGTTCTTACTTTCTAGGAAAGAATTTTACGAGAAATTCAAAATACCAATATGAGAAGGGGTATTTTCAACTGTTAATCGCATTTTTATACAAGAATGGATAAACAACATACAATCCCCCAGCAAAGTTTAGTTTGATGACATACTTCTCTGGTGGATTCACACAGAATATCTTCAATATCTTCAATTCATCCTTCACGTATAATTCCCGTTGATTTCTCCATAGTAGGCCTCAACAGTGCTGCAAATTAGTCTTTTCTAAAAAGGTAGTGGGTTCTTTGAAGTCATTATAAGGGAAAGAGTTATTCGAAATGCCGACTTACATTTATCAAATGCATCTGTATTTATTAGAGATCAATGACCCTGCCGTCGTTTAATAAGTTCTAAGAGGACGATCATGTAAATCGGAGGAATCAGAGATTATTTATTTTCCTGACGGTGAAGGACATATCACATGGTGACAAACCACTTTCAGCTATAAAACATCAAGCTTAAGTCCACCCTGTACATTATATTCTACAGCAAAATCTACATAATAGAGTACTAAGTCCTATATATTACAGAATCATAGGGCTGACAAACAACGACAACGAAGAAAAGGAAAATCAAAGAAGAAAAAAAAGGTATAATTATATAAATCAAAACAACTTTAAAATCAATATTTCTGTACGATGAAAAGATAGTAGCATATCAACATCTTTTCAGACATGTAAAGAGGAAGAGGATGCTGAAGAAGACGGAGCTTTAGTACCAAACGTTGCATGGGTATGTGCTAATGTTAACATTTAGAATATTTTCTTTTATCTCATGAATGATGGAGAGAACTAATATAGGCCCTTGGTCTGCTGTTCAATCCATATTCATATTGTACACTTGATATGCAACATTTTTGCGAATTCTATTTTGGGCAATCCTGCGCTTGGGGTAAACGTTTTTAAAGACGTTACAACACGCTGACTGTTTTTCACACTATTTACGTGTATCTTCATATAATTAAACTCATTATGACCTGTTTAATATCCTAATTTATCACATGATTTTTAGACTCAAGTAATTTTGTAAATGCAAAAAAAAAATTCTCTGGCTTTAGCTCCGATTTACATTCTCGAAAGTGAGAAAGTGACTAATAGGGTACTAGAGTGTATTAGATTGGAAAACATGTAATTATATTTTATTTGATAGTCCTTGGATTTAGGAGGCACCTTTAAAAGAGAGATTTATAACAATGATATGGCACTAATCTTTTAGAAAATACATAAAAAGTTTTTCGTTGATATAATATTTCCTGTATATACAAGTAGGCTTCCTAATTTAAGTGTTGAATATTCACTTAAACACTATCAACCCCCCCCTTTTTTTTTAAAATATACTATATGATTATTCATTTTTTTTAACTTTGGCTTCATATAATTTTGAAATAGTTTTCAATTCCCTTGAGAAGTGAATAA
Source organism: Saccostrea cuccullata (assembly GCF_032062105.1). Classification (NCBI taxonomy): domain Eukaryota; kingdom Metazoa; phylum Mollusca; class Bivalvia; order Ostreida; family Ostreidae; genus Saccostrea; species Saccostrea cuccullata. The sequence goes on from NW_026925713.1 coordinate 9,619, forward strand.
AATTTTATAAGTGCACTGTTTTTTTTATTCATGAAAAAGTCCATGATAAAAGCAGCAATTGAAAGAGGAGAATTCCGAAAGAAACTGGAGGAAGGAGAAGAAAAACGTTCATCGAGAAAAATGGTAAAGAACAAATGTTTCAATCTAAATTTAATAAAACCTTTACTATAAGTGCTTTCTGCCATGCTTACTCTTTAGACAGGTATGAAAACGTTGTCAATAACATTGATAACTAGTGCTAATTGTAACGGGGACCGTTACAAATGTTCCCCCAACGCTCCTCAACTCCCTTTTATAGTCATATTCCCTGTAAGCGTAATTAAATAAGACAAACTCTATGCATTTGAGACTTTAACAATGTTTACCCGAAAGTGTACTATGTTCATTCAAATTTTATCATTGCACACTTGCACATGTGAATGCATGTGCGTAATGTCCATATCATATTGTCTACACAATCTATATAGTTTAATATGCTAAATATTAAAGTATTTAATCCAAAAGTATTAAAAAAACGCTCATTCAAGTGTATTTTTGATTTTACCCATTTCACATGCACGCACGTGCATACATGAGCATGGTGTCCATACCTTCTTATAGAAGACCATTACATCTATCTATGTTTTAAATCCCACCCCGTTTGGTTGAAATCAAGGGACTTATAGCTGTTTAAAGTTTCAGCCAATCAGATTGCAGAGCACGTACACGCACATGTATGAATGTGCATGGTGACCATACCTCCTTGTAGAAGTTCATTATATCTATCTATGTTCCAAGCCCCATCCTGCGCACGTGCATTCACGTTTTTTCATGATAATTGCTATATATCATGTTGTAGGACATCGTAATACATGGCTATGTTCAAAATTTCAAAGGATTTCGTCAAAAAACAAGACAGATATTGATACTTTAGTTTCAGCCAATCAGAGCGAAGCGCACGTGCATGCGCGTGAGATCTTATTATTTTGACCACGTCATATTGTCTACGCTACTAACATATTCTTATATTATGAGTTTCAAAGCATTTCATCAAAAATGTAAAAAGTTACGTCTTTATCAATTAAATCGGCCATTTCACGTGTTGCACGTGCACGCTCTTGCAAGCACGTGCGCACAAAATGACCTTGATTCCGCAAATTTACATAACATGCCTATTGACCCTAAAAAGGTTTCACCTAAGTCGGATGTGTAGTTTACAAGATCACTCCCGGACAAAAAAGTACCCAGGAAGAAGAAGAAGAAGAAGAAGAAGAAGAAGAAGAAGAAGAATAAGAAGAAACAGAGTAAAAACAATATGTTCCCCAACTTCGTTTGGGGAAAATAATTACGTCTGTAAAATATGAGACATTATAACATCATTTAAATGAATTGGATCTGTTACTATATTTTTTTAAACATAGTGAAAGGCAATGTATGAATAAAAGCATAGAAATTTATTTAAATTATGAGCATATAACTGCCCAAAGAACCCTATTTATGACGAAATCACACAGGCAATAGAAAAACCGATAACCCAATCAAGAAAAATTTCCCAACCAGAGGAAAACGATGAAGAGAACGTTCTGTTTGTAATTACACATGCTTCATATAATCACAATCTTCTTAAATAAGCGGAGCATTTTTTCCCAGTATTAAAACAATCTGAAAACATAAAAGATATACTGGATAAATCGTCCATTAAATAACAAAAGACAGACAAAAATCGGGGTATGATACATGTACAAACCAAAGCAATTTTTCCTCAATCAACCATGAGATCATCAGAAAATGTGGTGGTTCCAGATATGGAACGAACAGATAACACTTAAAAAACAGAAAAGATTTAAAATGTAGTACGATATATAATATTAAAGAGCAGTCAAATCAATTCAAGTCACAAGTGAGGCTTCACATAAAAGTTATAGATTATAGAACAAGTTCAGATTTTCTGAATATTTTGTCTAGTATGGTGAAGGCTAATGCAAGATTTTCTTTTTTAATTCTGCAAAATGTGGACATCAGATAAAATCGCCCGTGACCAAACCGGAATTATTTATAAGACTGTTTAATCCAACTTCCTATGCTTAAATCATACATTGTATTTAACTAAGTCACGATTTTTAAAAATATTTTAGAGGTTATAAGCAATGTTATTGACACCGTTTATAATTTTTCTTAATTGTCAGAAGGGCCAATATAGCGAAAGCACTCAAGGTAAAGGTTTTATTGTTTTTTATCTAGGTAACTCTTACTGTACCAAGAATTTAGATTATAGTAAAGGACAAAATTTTAGCTCTCCACCGGCAAGTGGTGGTGTCTCCATAAAATTGAAAAATTCTCGAGAGGGGCATTTAACAATTTAAAACTCAACAAATAATCTAAATACATTTTTCATTGATATGCAGAGTCCCCCCCCCTTATGAAAAAGTGTTATTTATTTAACCTGTGTTATAAAATATTTTAAGGAGAATTCTGACGATGAAGATGCGGTTGAAGAGGAGGAAAAAGAAAATAGTAGCGATAGTAGCGACTACAATTATGATTCTGAGGATGAAGTTACAAATGTGGAGAATGTACGCATTTTTTTCTCATAGTAATAATCAATATATTGATAAACCCATAAAATATGAGTGACTATATGCAGCAAATACTCATTTTTCAAGTAGTTTTGATGCTCGTTCGTGTACTATGTTACCTTTATAGTTTATCTCGATTACAAAGGAACATTCAACTAGGTTAGAAAGTTTTTCCGCTGCTGAGATTGAATATGTTCAAATCTTTGTGTCTTGCTATCATTTTTATTATACTTTGCCAGATATCAAATGCAAAAAGTTCACCGATGGGTATATGCATCACAATGATTCAAATTCAATATTCAACTATAATTTGATTTTTGTACTTTAGCCTCTGATTGGTAAAAAAACGAATACAATTTTTTATATAACCTAATTTGGTATGGGGACACCCTCCTCCCTGACAACCAGGTGAATCATCTGTATCTGTGCAATCCTCATATTTCCAGTCCTCGCGATTCATGGAACATTAAAGACTTAATAGGTTTACCTTCAACTTTAAACGGTAACTTGATCCTACCACATGAAACAACATAAGTACTTGGCCTATGTATCAATGTTGTCTCTCCTTAATTCTTATCACGTCTGTAACTAGGTGAGATTATTCAGTAGCAAATTTCTGTATGCCTCTTTATTACTCCTGCGCGGAAAAAAAATTGTAACGCTTGGAAATAAAATTTAATTTAATTTTCAAAAAACATAGTGGACAAAAATGACTGCCGCGACTTTGACATTGAGCTTTTTTGACATCGAAAGATAAAGGTCATTTATTTATTACGGCGGTAATATGAAATAAAAGGGAAAATCAGTTTTATATGTAAACAAGTATCTAGCAAGCTATATGAGTATGTAGTGAGTATATAGTGATTTCTGTAAATTACAACAATCAAAATTATATAAGCTTTATACAGGATCACTTAGTTTTACAACGTTACATGATTCAATGCAATTAATTACAGCTGGATAATCTCTTTAATAATCCGACAAGTATTACTTTAATTGAATCAATTGCTATCATGTGTAGTACAGCTAATAAAAAGTAAAATAAAATACCTTTATTTTCTAGAAATTAAGATGGATTAGTTCGGATGATGACGAAATTGTGAAATACAAGGACGGGGTAATTATCTTTCAACTATCAAAATGTAAAAGAACATATCGTTCTTTCATAATATTTATGTGATAATATTATATTTAAAATATTTCTTTCCAATTTTTGTTGGAAATGGTTGACAACGATAGACTTTTTTTTTTATATTTTAAAGGATATTCAAGATCATAAAAATATCAAAGACAAAATTTATGAATGCGACAAATTCGCCGGTAATGATATCAAAGAAGCGTACGAAGGAGGTGAGATTTGTTTTAAATTCTTGTCGAATTGATCTTTTAGATGATTATTTTTTATAATAATAATTTCCCGATCATGACAAGGAGCTCACTACGGGTGCAACCGGTAGGCAGGGAATGCTCACTCCTTCACTGCAACTGATTCCGCCTCTGATTTTGTTTAGGTCCGTGATTGCTATACCCCTTTTTTATATTCTTTTGTGGACTTTTGAACTTGAATACTATTTGATTTCTCAATATATTTCATTCAACCCATATCAATACTTAGATATTTAAACTTTGATTTTTTAAAGATAAAATAAAAGAAGGACAAAGAGTTGTTTTAAGTTCCGAATACGAAGAAAAGAATAGAATAGAAAAGAAGAGGGTTGGCTTTGTTGGTACTATAATCAAGGTTGAGGAAGACACTGTTCGCGTTCTTTGGGACAATAAGAAAACTGATGAATTCTACAATACTTCTGGTGATCTTCTCCTCCTAGATAATGCACAAACAGGTAATGCCTGCAACAAACACATTTTAAAACATACCACTGAATTGTAAAATTTAATTTCAGTCTTTTCCATGAATTGTTCATATGTACAGCAAACAGGTTAATTTCGCAACATAAACATTTAAAATACACATCTCTATAACACACACGAACATTGTCATATACAGTATAAACTACAGGCATTTTTAACACTCTAGGAATACCAGAAATAAATATAATTTTGAGTATATGAAGAAAACAACCTGACCAAAATGTACAATCCTCTCCCATTCAGAGCCAAAAGTGATATTTATACAGCAGACAAACATACTCACTTTTTTCACCCTAAACTGACAGAAACTCTCCACTCTAATATGGGCCGCGGGCTTGGCCAGCTTACGTCGATTTTACTCTCAAACGCGCACGTACGCGTCGTTTGCGTAATGTTTTTTTTAGCATGTTTACACTGGGGAAATGTAGCTAATATTTGTCGATACTTTTTACAAACATTCACAAGTACCAAACCTGCTGGGTTCTGTATATTCTATCCTAAATCGAAAATTCGCGGGATTCGATTGAGCGGGGAGATTTGTTGACTTTGGAATAATACAGCTAATCTCAGCTATTAAGACTACCGTCGGAAGGGTTGACTATATAATAATGCTACGAAAAAATAAATGCTCTGGTGAACTCAATATAAAGGAAAATCAAGTTTGTTACTGATGCGAAAGGGAGATTATGAGAATTTTTAGTTTTATTTTTGGGGGGTGTCACCATATTGATATCAATATCTCGGGAACTATCACTCAAAAGCATACAAAATTTATGTAACTTGTTGATTAAAGCTGAATTAAAATGTATGATGAAAATGCTGAAAAACATATTTGAAATAATTGCTTTAATTTAACTCAAAAGTTTAATATGCGTTTTTTAATCCTTTCAGTATATATATAACTAGTATAGACGTGATGACGTTGTCAAAATAGCAAGATCTCACGCGCATGCACGTGTGCTTCTCTCTGATTGGTTGAAACTAAAGTCTCAATATCTTTCTTGCTTTGTGACAGAATCCTTGCAAATTCTGGACATAGTCATACATTATGAAGTTCTACAGTATGTTATATAAGACATCATGAAAGCATGCGCATGTACGTGTGCTGCAATCTGATTGGCTGAAACTTTAAATGCCTATAACTTTCTTAGCTTTCAACAAAACAGGATGAAATTTAGAAAATGAAGAGGTAAAATGGATTCCGACATTATGATGCAATCAAATTTGAATGCACAAAAATGCATGAATGCACGTGCGCGCGCAATATACGCTAAATGACCAATATATTTGAACACAGTAACATGTATATTTTAAAGACTTTTTTATTGATTCATTGTAGCTTTTATAACTCTTTGATGAAATCCTTCGTTACTGATCAAATTTTAATAATGTATTACACGAATTAGGCACAAAAAGGGAGTTGGGGAGGGTTTGGGGAACATCTGTAACGGTCCCCGTTACAATCAAAACTAGTTTAATTCAATGCTACTAATTTGCAATTAAAAATATCATTCGGTTATTCAACATGATAGCGTTAAAGTATAAAGACAATAGTAGTTTTGTCAAAATTTATTTGCTAAAGTCATAATTTTTGAGTGAGAAGTAAAGATTAACAAGATTATCATGTTTATACACTTTATCTTAATATACATTGTAAGGGGCAATACACAACGGCTACAAATGTAACGGATGTAAAGAGAATCCAATACGTGGTATGAAGTGGAGTTGTTGCATTTGTGATGACATTCATTTATGCACAAAGTGCTACATGCAAGGAACACATAGTCTTTGTCACGAATTTGAGAGAAAGCTCTACCAAAAATCAAAAAGGTATGAAAAATCAAGAACACTCTTTACAATCTATACTGTTTGAAAAGAAGAAAAAATTAAAATAGACTTTTTTTATTTTATTTTTAGTATCAAGGTAGGCATTCGTAATGATGACTTCGAGGATAAAATCTTCAAATACGTGAAGGGAATATTTCCTGGTGCCGAAGTTTCCTTACGCAATGACGAAAAAGCAATAGGTAAATGTATACTACAGACATAATTTTTACTAAAAAGAGGAACAAAAGACGAATTTACTTTTCCTGTTTGAGCTGTAAAGCGATCGTTTCTAAAACAAAAGGATATTCTAAGTATTGATGAACCCTTAGTAGTGACCATATGGAATAAAAAAGAAGTTTGTTAGAAAAATATTTAATGTATTAAATATAAAAAAAGTTTTAAAAATGTTATGTTCACTTAATCTAAAGTAAAATTGATTTATGTTTTGAATTCAAACCTACAAGTTTTAATTTTTATTCGATCCGCAGGGGATTGAAGATTAAGTTAAGGCTATTGAAATGTATGAACCTTGATTTTGGTGGATTAAACAGAATGGTTATATGTTTTGAATAAACATTAAAAGAATACGAAATATAATTAAAAATATCTGAAATTGATATAACATACATTTGAATTGGGGTTTTTTTTGTAAAGCAGAAATATATGTACTGTATGTTGCCCTAATACGCAAATTTCGAGATTATTTCCCTTGGTACCCTCTTTCGTTGAGGAGGGGAGTTAAGTTGCCCTGTAAACAAACACGTGGGACAGATATTTTTATATTGGATATATCGCGCTATCAATATACTGGTTTATCGTAACTATGTAATTGTCCGGATGCACTGTTCAACTCGAGAATAACCAAATTTAAGTAAAGGCGTCACCTTTTAAGCAAAAAAGTCGGAACAATAAAGAAAATTCAGTGGATGTGAGACTTATCAGACGAGGGAATTGATATATGGACCTCTAATAAATACAGTTAAAATTAATCTGATCAAGGTCAGAAGGTCGAGGCAATCTAAATGACGCATTGATTTTTTTTTCTTATTATAACTTCATGAAACCCACTAACTTTTTAGAGAATGTACAATTAAGAAAATGTTTACTTCTTATAAAGACCACGACGTTAATTTCTTTTTCAAGTACCCTGAAAGTAGATTTATAAATATATACGTATTTGAGTTTTATAAAATCATTAAATGCATCTTTGCTTAACATTTTTATCTTTCTATAACATTAAATGAATTTTAAAAGCCAATAACATCCTTTATTTATTTATGCACGTTTGTATGCATAAACAAACTATCCCACCTCCATTCTGAATGGATACTTTTTGTGCCTGTATCATAGGAGAGTTACAATGTCGAAAATGGCGTATTCTTAAACTATTTCATAATTCGTTACTTCATATAGGGACAGTTGACAAGTTAACGGACAAAAAAATAAGAATGTTCAACTGTGACGCCTTCGTTAGGCGTGAAATCGATAACAAGGATGAAGTGAGATACAGGGTGGGACGAGAAGGGCATGTGGATTTAAAGTTCCTAACTCCAGGAAAAGGATTGGAATATTACGAGGATCATTTGCAGACTATTTCACTAGGTATGGCATATATATAATTTTCCTTAATTTACAACATTTTTCTGTCTTTTTAGAATGGACAAAAAAGGCCGGGGAAAATTCATTTCAAATTGTCTATATACGACTTACTAAATAACTGTAAGGATAACGAATGAGTAAACTGTATTATAAGTGATTGAATTTGTTGAAGACCACCTCTCTGATTTCAATGACAAGAGTCCTTTGTCTTTAAGAGGTTTAGTGAGCTTTAAAGGAAAACATTTGCACTCTCTCTTACGTTAATCAAGTGAAACCATCTGGTTTCACTTGATAGAGAAACTGAGTGCATTAAATGGCAAATTTATACCTTTAAAATAATGTTTCATATTAGTTCAAACATTGTTTTATTTGAACGACTATCCTGATGAGTTCAAGATAAAATGAAATATGTGCGGATAACAAACAGTATTCAAATTCAAAATAAAAAAAGATACAAAATAGGAGCCGAGCAAACACGGAACTCCAAAACATCAGAGGTTTGATCAAGTGCCATGGAAGAGTGGACATCCCCTGCTGACCGGTCACACCCGCCATATTTGTCAATTGGTTGTCAATTTAATGTGTAAATAAGGTAATAGCAATTAGAATGAAAAACGTCATTTGGTATTTGATTCAGTGATAAATTGTGCTTGCTATCAAAGTCACTGCATGGTCCATAGAACATGCGAAATTATGACCTTAAGCGAGACTGCTGATGCCTTTAATTTGTTTCATCAACAATGATTGATTGATTGATTGTATATTGTTTAACGTCACTCTCGAGAATTTTTCACTCATATGGAGACGTTACCGTATGCCGGTGAAGGGCTTCAAATTTTGACCTTTACTCGGCACTCAGGGCCATTGAGCAGTGAGGGATCTTTATCGTGCCAACGCCTACCGCTGACACGGGGCCTCGGTTTTTAAGGTCTCATCCGAAGGACCCGCAACTTTCACTTCAAAGTGCCGAGCGCATGGCGAAGGAACAGTTGCTACCTATTTTAACGACTAGGTCAGTCGCGGCCGAGATACGAACTCACGACCTCCCGATCACGGAGCGAGCGTTCTACCGACTGAGCTACCGTGAACGGTCATCAACAATGAACTTATCAGCAAAAACAATTCACTTATGAGTCAAATACTGACTGACGGCTTTCATGCTTATTGTCCATTATTTACACACTGAATTGATGACGAATTTTTTAATCATATTTACCATTCATGATAAGGAGCACACGGTAGGTTTGACCAATGGGCAGGGGACGCTCACTCCTCCATAACACCTGATCCCACCTCTGATGTTTTAGAGGTCCTTGTTTGCTCTGCTCCTATTTGTATTGTTTTATGGACTTTTATATTTTGAAGACTGATTGTTATCTACATGTTTCACTAAATTATATTTTGTAAAATGTGGAGTTTTTAAATGCCTATTATTTGCAATATACAAAGTCACAGGTTCGAGCCAATATTATTGTGTTTGGGAATCAAGAACGGGACAGTGTAAAGATTATTGCGAATGTGATGTAGATCTTACCTACAATGTGTCTTCTCAAAGTTTTTTGCATTTAAACAACAATATCCCTTTCAAAGAATTAAAGGTTCTGGAGCATGCCTAAATTTGATACAAGAGCGAGAAAGGTTTTATATAAAAAAGAAATTATTATGTCATCTGACTCAAAGACATTTGTATGCGCATTTTAAAACGATATGAAATTATCCATTTAGATGATGCTATACCAGGGATGAGAGTTGTAGCAAAGAACAAAACAGCAGAAAAGGAGCAAGTTGTTGGGACAATAATTATGAGAGAGGTAAGGATTTATTTTCAATTTGCAACATCTATTAATTTAAGTAATCACTATCTATATCATATGCGAAACAAAAATGTAAATTGATATTTATTATTAAAAGTTCCACTAGATCAACCATTCAATGTTGACAAATAACGTCCCCTGTCCACTAAAATAAGAAAAAGACTCATGAGAAATTGAAATGCAAGACCTTAACTTGGCAAACTCTAGATTCAATGGTGTACGTAATATGCGGGAAATCAACTGACTAAACTTTAACAGTTTTCGCATAGAAAATACTTTAAATAATATTTTGTCTGTGTTTTTTTTTTTTTTTTTTTTTTTAAATTTAATGTACATGTGAAGACACAGAGTCAGAGAAGGTTTTCGGGAAATTTGGGGTTTTTAAAAGAAAACTAAGTTTGATTATTTACCAAATCCACTGATGAAATGTAAACTATTATACAATTATGGACTTCAGTGTAGTCGATTTGTGGTTATAAGGACTCATGGCAATTGATATTGACCGAAAACACAGAAAGTGATAGCGACTGCGACGTCGCTATCATTTTCTGTGTCTGAGGTCAATATCAATTGTCATGAGTCCTTATAAACACATATTGACCGTTCACTGAAGTCCATAATAGTTATTTTATATAATCACTCAAAGTGAATGCACTGACGTAGTCCTAACTAGACTTGGCTGACATTACGCCACAATGGCTTAAAACACGCTTATCATACTATGACGTCACGTTTTACGTAACTTCAGTGCAACCGAACGCTGTGTCGTGTGTTATTATTTTCCACCGACGCGCTTTCGCGTCGTTTTCACAAAAGGAGGAATATCACGTGACGTCCTTTCAGCCAATGAAAATTGCGAAAATAATCTTCTTATATAATATCATTTACTACTGTATAAAGATAATAGAGTCTCTAACGCAAAGACATGTACTAACCACCACGGCATCACGTGATCTCTTTTATATAGAAATGTTCCTGAACAAAAAAGGCAAACAGAACAACTTTACCACAGAGTTTAATTACTCCTTTTTGTTAATGATATGGTTGAAAAACATCTATTATGCTTAAAAGGTGCTGCTAGAATCCCACTGTCCGATAGGTAAAAAAATTATTTTATTTATCATTTATTTATTATTATTTATTATTTGCAAGAAAAATTACCCGATGTTTTGAATTTTATACATATAACCCGAGATTTGCCGTGAAACCATTCTTGCCTCGGGATTCTAGCAGCACTTTCCCAGTATTCTAGAAGTCAAGCTTTCGATCTGTTCAACTGATGTGTCTTGAAATATCCAGCTTACTGTTGTTCTTTTGCAATATATTTGTCGCAAATGACAAATTCCGACTGGGATACGTATATCACTGAATGTCTTCGAAATAGAATAAAATCGATGAAATAATACGGTAACCATACCTATTTAATAAACTTCAACTCCTAATGATTTTCACATAATATCACGATATTTGCTTATAAACCCCCTTTTATGTGTCTTTATACATACCGTCGTTAAGTACAAAATAAGACGAAAATAGTCCCATCCACAAAATCTGCAGTAAATCGGTTTTGTTATAATTATATTTTTGAAAGATCATAAATATTCATGTATAATTATATCAGTTATATTCTTATATAAATACAAACATGTACAAAAAAATAAATGCAAATTACTTATTAATGAATTTTTACAAGCACTTTAATTTTATAAAATAAAAACCAAGAATACATCTAAAAAGACAACACAAACTTTTTTACAATTTGACAGGTCGACAGGTAGACATGTCGACGGTAGACAGGTCGACAGGTACACAGCTTTTTTATAATTCAATGTATATTAATCTATTTTACAACTTGACAGGTCGACAGGCTGGCAGGTCGACAGGTAGACAGCTTTTTTAATAATTCAATGTATATCTATTTAGTTATGTTATATCACAAGAAGTATCATCTTAGGGGGGAGGGGTTCACTCATATCATAAAATACATGTACATGTATATTGAATGCCTAAAAGTGTAATTTATATTCTCTTTTCATATGCGCAATGTCTGATTACAGTTAGATGTATACTTCTCCATTTGACAATCCAAAACTTTGACGACATGTTGACAGGTCAACAAAATTATATATTTAAATAAACATGTCTACCTGTCAACCTGTCAACTCCTCCACCTGTCGACCTGTCAACCTTTCGACCCTTCAAACTGTCTACCTGTCGACCCCCCAACCTGTCTACCTGTCGACCTGTTTACCTGTCGACCTGTCTACCTGTCGACCTGTTAAGCAGACATAGTATCATTTTTATGAATATGATCCTTTAAATAAATTTTGTACATGTATGATCCATTTGATATATAATGCAATAAAGAATGTAATTGGTTGTATTTGTATCTAATTCACAAATATGGCTCTAAATATTTAAGAAATAAACAACGTTATTTAGTGAACATGGCGTTATGAATAGCAATTGCTCTGCTGGCATATTCCATGATGCGCGCTAGCGCATCATGGAAAATATGCCAGCAGAGCTATTGCTATTCATCACGCCATGTTCACTAAATAATCGTTGTTTATTACTTATATTTGCATTCTTTGATGTTGTCAAGAATATCAGAGGAAATCCTGACTTACATAAGGACGTAGCCTCTTCTGTCTTCAGTAAAGAAAACACATAAGGCTTTAAAATCAGTACACCTGATCAATACTCCTTTTCTCTAATAAATCACAATTTTAAAAGTATTTCCCTCTCTAACACAGTTATCTGGATACAAGCAGCGCCGTCATCACATTCTCTTAATTTTTGTTTTGATGCAGTCGTGACGTCATCGATCAACGTTATTGAAATCCTCTGACAAAAATCAATTATTTAACACTATGATAAAAATGAGAATGATTTTATAATGAGTATTACTCCAGTATGCTATTTTGTGATTTTTTTGGTACTTTTTCTATTTATTTTTTCTTGAAATAGATATAGATCTACTAGTTAAAGAGATTTTCTCTTTCTGTATTATTACCCAAGTGTGAAGAGTTATCGTTCTTTGTACAAGTATGCATGATACGAAAAAATAAAAATATGGAGTTCTATTCAATTTTTAAAAAGTTTTAAATTACAATTAAATACATTGACCAAAATTAAATTTTTAAAGATATCAAACAGCAATTTTAAATTGTTCTGAATTCCTTTTTTTCCAAAAAATATTATTAAAAACTTATTTTTAGTCCTTTTACAAAACATTTCATATATATACTTCTCAACACGGTCTATAAGTGTAGTAGAGCTTGTTCTACAAGAGTGAGATAGAGCAATTGCACTCATAGCAGAAGCAATTGCGTCTATAGTCCTATGAACGCAGTAGATGGCTACATGTTCATAGTGAGAGAGAGCAGTGGATATGCAAATATTCATTTATATTTACATTTAATTCAAATGCAAAATATGGTAATTTATCTTGTTTTGTACATTATGATTAAAAATGAATATTCAAAAATATATATTCTTACGAGAAAAAAATGGAACTATTTTCGTCTTAAAATGTATTTGATCCAATTCTCTTTACATAACATGACCAATTCCCAAGTGAATTATCGATCCTCGATTTAAATCCAAATGAGAGATGCAGCATAACAAGCTAAACGATTTTATTTTTGTCAATGTTTACAGGTTTATTATCATTTTCTGGAGAAAAAAATACTAAAAGCACAAAAACCTGTCTTTTAAAATTGACGTCAAGATATGGACCATTTTTCGTATTTTTATACACAATTACATAGTACAACTCTCCCAAAAAAAAAATTGAAAATTCAAAAGAAAAAGATTATGAAATGTTTTGTTTTTCACATATATCATGCAATTTTCATTCTTCTTATAAAAAATGAAAAGAAAATTGGAGGTAGTCTTTATTGCAGTGAAAAGGGGGCATATCAAAACACAAAATTAGGATTTATTTTAATCAACTAGATATGAAATAAGTCACCATGGGTTTACATAACATCAACAAACAATTGCAATACTGTATTAGTTTTCAAAAAATTAATAATTCTTACCTTCTGAAATAATTTCTCTCCATGCTTTATTTTTTTTCTTAACATGGGACGTTGTTATACGTGGGAAAAATAGGGGGAGGGGTAAAGGCGACAAATGACGTAATATCATGTAATACCTGTATATAGAAAAAAAATATTTATCGGGCATGCATTTAAATGATTCATAGACTGATTTATTTTAACTTAAGCTAATCCATGCATATCTAAGTCCTCAATAAAAAAAGGTGTGTATAAACAATTCAACACGTTCAAGGATAAAGACTTAAAACGTTTACTTTTGGTTGCAGTTTTTGATTTTTTTAACTCACAAATTGAAATAAAACAAGGTAAAATTAATGTATATGTACCAAGAAATTGATACCTCAAAATAAATCATGATCCAAAGTTGTTTATCAATTAAAAAAATATTAAAAAAAAAAAACATGTAAATAATAGAAATACCAGCTTTCAACATGTACAATCTATAGAGCTGCTAGGTATGCATGATCAGTGAAGCATTGTCGCGCAATCTGACGTCATTTTAATTATGACTTTATTGTGTTCAATTGTGACGGCAGTAAAGAGTACTATGACGTGCCTGAGTCGACGCTGCGTTAAAACGTATGCGCATTACAAGTAGATCGGGACTCCTTAAATTAAATTTCTGTAAACCGCAATTAAACGTGAGAAACTTAAAAAAGGTCCGAAAACAATTTTCAAACATTACACAGTAACACACAAAATGTAATAATAACAGTTTCATTTAAAATGAGCTTCATAAAATAAACACTGAAACGAAGTAAATATGATTTGTTTATTTCAAAACTTAGAAGAATGTGTTCTTAAATGTTGAGTTTATGCGTAATTAATCATAAACAATTTGCAGTTTAAATTTTTACAACTTACTGAACTCTAATGCAACATAAACTGAATGTTAACGTCATAGAAATTTAACATTTCCCCGCAAGCACCTTATAGCGTGCTACACTTTTCTCTAAAATTTAGCGTAAATAATTTTATGACGTAACATTCTAATACAAAAATAACATAATTTTATGAGATTTTTGAAAGTATAAAAAAGAAGGAAATTTGAATAATATTTAAGATTAAATGAACTTTTTTTAGTGTGCGTGAAAATACGTGATTGCAGGGAAACGGTATAATGCGTGATTTTGCGTTAGAAATAGGAAACTGTGTATGTGTTAAAATGCATGACTGCAGGGAAGGGGGTTAAAATAATTAAGAAAATTAAGGACGAAATGCTGTTCATCTTATTGTATTAGTGCGCAGTACAGTTAAGGTGCGCAACATATGGAAAAATCAACTATTTTGTTATTAAAAATGCATTCATAATCGGGATGGCGATTATTTTTAGTACATTATTTATATCTAAAATTGTAATAATGGATAATAACTACATATAGAGAACGACAAGAAACATATATTGACGCAAGCGTCAAAAATAGGCCGCAAACCAATTAATTGTTCCGTTGATAAAGTAATTAGAAAATGAAATTTGCGTGACCTGTTTTTAAAATTTCTTATATTTATCTATTAAAATATCCTCGTGACATGAAACACTTGCATGCGACATTGCCGATTTTCTTCATGCAATATTATATGTATAGGCAAACGGTCCATAGACCCCTGCGTCTCTGCACTCAGTTTGGTACTTAAATATTGTAACGAGGCTAGGGGGTGGCAGCCATTTTTAGACTATTTAAATCTCCTTTAAAAGGAGAGCTCCATATAAAGATATACAAAATGATCAAATTTTAAAACTAAAATATATGAATTTTTTCTTTGCCAAATGATAGTTGACAGCTAAAGATACCATATGTAAAAAAAATAATTTAAATCTGGTGGTTAATTTGGGATTAAATTGTTGACCCACCAGCCTCCTTAATGTTTAAGTAGTTTTTTACATAAAAGTACAGAACTAAAATTTAAACTAAGTCATAGTTTTACTTTAATAAAAACGCAACAAATATGAAATATGTGGGGCTCCTCGCTCTTTCTTAGAGGATGTTAACTTTCCCCAACTCCCTCTAGATCCACCACTACATTTTTTCTCTTTCAATCTCTTTGTTTTGTTGTTGAGATGTGGCGGGAAAATGCATGGCACATTGTAAAACGCGCTGTATCCTAGTCTTTTGATCCATAATGTTGCAAGATTCTGTGCTTTTAAAGGTACTTGGACACAGATTTGAAGTTAATATTTTCTGTATTTTTCTCTATAATATTACGAAGTATATATTTTAATAGCATTTCACACAAAAATTACTATAAAATCTTATTTCATTTTAAAGTTATTAAAACTTTAATTTTTTTGGCGGGTTTGATTGACACATCCTTACACTTTCACAAATTTTAATTTTACTCTTAATACTTCGGAAAAGTTGCAATCTTGTTGTGTATGAATGCAAAACATTGATACTATAATTCAGAAAATTCAGAGTAGACATGTTCGAAAGCAAAACAAACACACAATATTTTGTCAGTCCGTGCAGTTTTGGTAAACAGACTGTGACGATTCATAACGCACCCGGTGAAATCTAAACATAAATAAAAACAGAGCTCGTGCCTTGTTTACAAAAACTGTGTACATAACAAGAGTGTGCTCGATTTGCACACACGACTTAGCTCGAAATGACGATACTTGTGAAGGTGTTTTGTTTTCTAACATTTTTATTCTGAATAAAATTATTTTTTCTGGATGAAAGTTTTAATATTTCTCATTAATGCACAACAAGATTGCCACTTTTCTGAAGGATTAAGAATAAAGTTAAATATGTGAAAGTGCCAGGATGTGTCAATCAAACCCGCCAAAAAATTTGAAGTTTTAATAACTTTTAAATGAAATAAGATTTTTAACTAATTTTTGTGTGAAATGCTATTAGAATATATAATTCGTGATATTATGGAGAAAATATTAGCTCCAAATCTGTGTCCAAGTACCTTTAAGAAATAAATACTTCATCAAATTTTTGAAAATTTTCCATAGAAAATGTATAAATATACACGTCATTTCAAAATAAATACAACAAATCCCGTATAGGCTGTTAAAAAAGAGAAAGTAAAATTGTTGATTTACAACGCGGTCCTTGTTTTAGACTATGCCTACATATAACTTAGCCGCACTTCAATCATGTCGGAATATGTTAATCAGGATTGGATGAAACACTTACCCCCATTATTTATATGATTTTAATTTTATGATTATTGTTCTTTTTGTTAAACATTTAAAAATATCTTTGTTTAATATTCTGTAATGTGAACGTTAAATATTTTTATTTAAATTGTTCTAACTCTGCAGAAACGCACGTCGACTTCAAACTTTCATATAAAGTAACCGACCGCCTCCTGGCGGCCGGTAATTAGATTTATATTTAGACGTGTCACGTGATGCGGCAGTCGTGTGATTTTAGCACTTTTACTTGCGATATTGATGTAACCTATAAATTTCCTAGTGCAAGGGCATAATCAAGTATAAAGAACAAAAGTCAGAAAGTACAATATACGGCCTGTGAATTTCTTAAAAAATGCATCATCGTTTTCTTGAAAACTATTTGTGGTTTCCGTATCTACTCGACTTCGTCAATGCAGGGGTGGGTAGTTTTAGTCAAACAGGATGTTGGATTTTTCATCGTAACGGCTAAAACCTATAAGGGTTTTGACTTTTCCGGAATTTTTCACCGATTTTACAGATTCACTTTAAAATTTCAAGTGGGGCGCATTCCTCTCGGAAAAAAATTCAAGTATAAAATCAAACATTGGTTTCTTACGCGTGTTTTTCAACAATTTTTTTTCCGAGAGGAATGCGCCCCATGTGTAAATTTAATATTTATGAATATCGTTTGATCAGCTCCGCATGCAGAAAGCAAATTTACCTTTATATAATTCCATGTTAATAAAACTTCGCACGGCAAGGATTGAAACTTTCATAAGAAAGGTTACTGTAAATTATGTAAACACAACCATAAATCCTTTTTTAGCATAAATGCTTTATTTATGCATGGTAAATAAGGTAGGCTTAACAGATTCTAATATAGCCTAATTCTCAGTTCAATTAAAAACATAAAAAAAAATGAAGAAATGTTTTCGCGTTAGTCTATGCTTTCCACATCTGCATGTCTATTGTGGAACACTGTAACAGAAGCCCTCCAAAGTGGCCAGGTTATAACCATAAAGTCTATAAATTGCTTTGTTTATTTTTCTCAACATTTGACAAGTCGTCAATATTTTCTCGTGACGTCACAATGAACAGAAAATGACGTCAAAGTTTTTAGGGAACTTCAATATTTTCCGTACTCGTGGTGAATCGAGATACTCAAAAAATATCAATTTTTGAAAAATTTAAATAAATAACATTATTACTATTGTTAGTACATAGGCTTCAATATACATTCTGTGTGTTACATAATCATTATTGCGCATCGGGTAGATCGCGAGCGATTAACTTGTAAATGTCTACAGGTCAATGGCCCGCTTCACAAAGCCTACTTAGGTCTAAGTTATACCTTAGGAAAGAACTTTTTCCTTAGTTCATTACTTATCCGTTTCACTAACCTCGTCTTATCTTAGGATATTCTAAGTTATGAACAGAAAATGACGTCAAAGTTTTTAGGGAACTTCAATTGGCAATAATGGAAAACATCCACTCTCCTCGATCGTGCAAATTCATTTAAGTCCATTTTTCCGCGGTTTATTTTTTTAAATCCTTCTCGCTGACGACAGCCACACGTCTCTTTCACTTCGTTTTTAGTGTCGCAATGCAATTTGAAAATAACAATCCGTGACATCAAAGTCCATCGAAGAATTTTTCTGTAAATCCTGTTCTAGTTAAACCGGGATTTTAAGACCTCTGAAATAAATTATGATAAATATCCATCTACAATAGATCACAACAATGACGGTTAAATCCTCCAATTTATCCATTAAGACTGACTATCACTCGATTACGTCTACCCCGTTAAATTGTCAAAACTAATCTGACCGAATTTTACGTTTTCCTTGGAAATATATATACTGCGGATGCGTACTCCCCGTCGGGGCCTCATCTGCAGAACTCTTGCGGAAGTTTGGATGCTGCAAAGTTATAAAGTGGGCGGAGCTATTTTTGATTGATCGTGTCACAAATCATTTAGAGAACTCGACAGGTTCTGTATCGTAGATACAAATTTGGGGGTGGAGACTCGTGCGGAGCACTCGTCTCCACCCCCAAATTTGTATCTACGATACAGAACCCGTCTCGTTCTCTAAATAATACTTATTATACATGCATGTATACATTATGCACATGTATATTTATCTATATATTACTTGTATTTTAATCGATATTTAATTAGAATTTGAAAATATTTTAGATAAATGGAAACACTTGTTAACTTTCGATAAATACACGATTTTTGATGAACTCCGAACCAAGTTCCGGATATATAGATGTTTCTCCCAAGAATGGTGGCATCTAATCTTCTCTTGTACGTTATTAGTGAGGGGACACAAACATAACACAGTTTTGCGTTCTATAGTCAGCGGCGTATATTCCTCTCTGTTCATGTGTAGTCTAATGTGAATCGGAGATTCACCTGAGGCGCGAAGCGCCGAATGGAGGTAGGTACGGGAGGAGGTCGCCCCCTCCCGTTGGGGGGGGGCCTCCCCCGAGAAAATTTTGAAATTTAGATACAAAATCATGCGATTTTACGATGAAAAGATTTTTAAAACGAATATATTTTATGTTTAAAACTTTATGGGAATATAAATTCTTGTAGTACCACAGAAAAAACCCCAATATTGTTCTGTAGGAAAATTTGTATTTTTTTTATTTTGTCTTTGCGAAACACTATATAATCGCCTTATATAATCACCTTTGCTTTCATTCTGTTTTTTTTTTTATCCTCTTCATAATTAAATGTAACTGATTTTTTTTTATATTCTACAATAAACTTTAGAATAAATTTTGAAATTTCACCTTGTATGACTTAACCCACATATCGGAATCAAACCGTCGGATAAAGTTAAATCCAGTTCGTTAAGAATTAATACGGCCTTTTTGCTATTTGACTTAAAATGAAATAAAATTAAAAAGGCAAGACCTATAATTTTGAAGCAACTTTATTAATAATTTTTACTTTCAAAGATATATATGTATGCCCTATATATTTTTGTAATCCTTGAGAAAATGATGTGAAGGCTACAGCCTTTTAGCCTGACTGGAATAAACGCCACTGATAGTATTCTATACATCAGTAAAATTATTATTAACCCCCCCCCCCCCCCACGTGCTTCTCCAGTTCCTACGGCCTTGTGATTACAACCAGTTTTCCTCTCCGCGTAATACAATGTATAGCTTTGCGTGAGATTTCAAAAAATTTCCTTTTTGAACTGAACTGAAGACTGAATGGATGTCGCCAGCTAGCTGTTCAGGTTTCCCCCTGATGCCATAAAAAAGTGAAATGTTAAGCAAACACTCGCTCATAATACTAAACACTACTGCTGAATCCATAATATATATACATGTAACTACATATGTATATATTAAATAATAATTAATAATTAAAAGAGACAATGAGATAAAAAAAATAATGCGCATGGGCAAATATTAAATATTATGTAACTATTAATTACCGTAGTAAAATTACAAAAGAAAATCATTTTACGTTCACTCTGAAAACGTTTGACGTTGTTGAAAAACATGACGTCATTATGAACTTGTTAAAGTATCTTTGATTAAAATGAAGAAATAAACCTATTTAGAGTAGACGTAAGATAAAAAAAATTTTTATTTGACAACTTTTAACCTTACTCTATCAAAATCCGTGAAAAACTTAAAATGCATATGCATAAAAATTGCTAAAAAGGGCCCTTTTCCTATGGGCGCATTTAACATCCCCCGGGTTGCTACATTCCTGGACTTGGCTTTATATATACAGGTTGATTAAAATATCAAATGCATAAAGTTTATGTAATTTATTAATGAATTTATTATTTTAAAATATTATCAATGTCAATAATGAAACGTTACAATGTATCTAATTATTTACGTGTACCGCGAGTGCTGAACGGACACGCTGTCATTTTCACTTGTACATGTACCTATGCTTGTTTACACCTGACGTTATAATTTCAAATTTAGTTATCTTTTATTAACAAAATATCAAAGTACTATCTGTAATATATTGTAAAATACATTTTTTGTGAAGTTCTCATTAATTAATAAATAATTACCACTTTATTTATGAGAACTCAGAAGTGTTAAAATTCACAACGTCATTATGACGTTCCGTAAAATGTACGAAATTCAGCCATATACATACATGCTGTATGCTATTTTGAAGACCTCTTACGGAAAACATGAAAGAGATATTGAAAAAAGAAAGTTGGTTTGAAAAAATATACAGTCTGTAGATATATCTAGAGGCAAAATTGTCCTAATTTGAAAACAGGCGAATTTGTGTACTTTCTGACTCAAGCTCTTCCAAGTTTAGTTTATAAATATTTCCAACACACATTGTAGTTTCTGAAAAGTGCTCTGATCCTATCTAAATTCTGTAATTAAGGTCTTCCGTCTTCACGGAAGACCTTCTAGTGATTCTACTGTTTCTTATTATTATTAAGGTCTTCCGACTTCCTTCAGAAGACCTTATTGTTTTTCTTCTGTTTTCTATTATTATTATTATTATTCTTTCTTCATAGTACAGACGATATCTCAGCTATGCGTGGATGGAATTCAAAGATTTTTACAGGGATAATGCATTATGTGAATATCTCCAGACGTGTTTTTCATTTTTTTAAAATTCACTTTTGTTCGCGATTTTTGGGGATTTTTGTATTTTTAAAATGGCATTTTCTCCAGAAGTTTTCTCGAGAACGGCTAAAGATATGAAAGTGAAACTCACTGAGGTGATAGAACATCGAATCCGTTATGGGGAACAACCTTTATTTTTCGTCGTCGGCACTTCCGGTCGCAAACGGAAGTGCATTCATAAAGTCCAATTTCTCAACTTTTTTGTTTTTCAATATTTTTCTTTAGGATTTACAGGGTTGATAGAGTGTTGTATTAGAATTCTAAATATATGTTCGGTATCTTGATGCGTGCATATATTGAAAAGATATGACCGAACTAAACTTTGTCCCACTGTCGGGGGTTCGAATCCCGCCGGAGCCGTTTCAAATTTTTTTTTCTTTGTTTATGTCTTTTTTTTAGTTGCAAATGACCTTTTCACTTTTACAACACGTATGGAATATTTTGCCGATTTTTAAAAGCTATTTTTTGAGATATTTTGAGGAATACCTGTATTTATCATGATGTATGTTGAGAGACTGCTGTGAATAAACGTAAACAAAAAAAAATACATTCTGAAATCTATTTCATGGGATGACGCAGCATAGAACTCTAACGAAAAGTCGGTCGGAAGACCGCTTGTTGCTCTAGCAACAAGAACCCATCTAGTTATTATTATTATTCTTATTTTTTTCCCCAAAAAATTTGTGTACGCGATTTCTCGAAAACTATTCAGTGGTTTTTAATGAAACTTTCAGGAATTATGCGTAATTATATGAAATTGTGGCATGACAAGGAAAATTTGGAATACTCACCTTTGGTTCCAAGTGATTGACACTTTTCTGATTTTGAAATGCAATTTTGTCCCCCCTTTTTTTGAAAATGATATAAACTGGAGACTTGTAAGAGATGAAAGATGATGACTTTAAAATATGACGAATTGCCTTTTCGTGTGTCGTCGGTACTTCCAGCTGCTACCGGAAGCAAAATGAAAAAGTCCGTATTTTGTAACTTTTTTGTTTTTCAATACTTTTCATTTATATTTGGAATGTTAATAGAAACCTTTCTTATAATGCTTACTATATAATTTGTTTGAACATTGATAAATTCAAACTCTAGATATTAACAATTAAAAATCTGAAGCGAGTTCAATTTGGCGGCTGTCTATGTCAACTCCGACATTTCGCAATGGGGGTTTTCAGAGGCAGCCAAGTGTTTGCTTGAACGAAAGTAAATAAGGATAAATGATATGTAAGGGAATACGGGGATTGTCACGAAGTAGTTACGTTGCAATTCTGTGTCAAACTAAGTTTAAATCCATGGTCGTCTGAAACGTCTTATATAGTTGGTTTTAGCTGGTTCTCAAAGAAGAAAAAGAAAAGACTTAATGTGCAAATGAAATAAATACCTACTATCATTTGTTTTGCGGAAAAACAGATCTTAAATAATGTTACAAATAATAGTTTTTAAGAAACAATATCGATGTTTATACATGTAGTAAGTATTAAACGTATCCACTGTTTTGCTCGCGCACCCTAGAGTCATATTAAACTAATAGGAAAGACAAACATAAGAAAACCATTTTTTTAGAAGAATTGAGTTTATATTAATATTCTTGTCTCAAAGATATGATTTAAGTTATTGAACACATATTGTATCTGATTCCTTGACCGTCTTAGGGCGACACATGTTATTCGGCGAAACATTTCAACCTTTTCATGAAAGTTTAGCTAATCGGGATAGTTTAGTATGTGGATAAACAGGAAGTTTAAAAAAGTAAAAAATTATAGCAGTTTCACTGATTTAGTGTTACTTATCTATTTACGTCATAGAATTTGTAAATGTGTTAAAAACAATTTCTTAAGATAAAAGAACGTTCTTTTTTTTATTTCCGTTGAAACTATCACACCTATTCAATGGGAAATTCCAAAGAAAATGCGCGAAGATTTACTCGTGGTGTTTGACGCAAAATTTTGAATAGTGACCCGCCTTTCATTATTCTAAGACAGATGTACTGTTTCAGAAGTATATACAAGTAGATTTAGAGCTGTGGTCCCAATAGCGTAATAGTAAGCGCTTTGGATTTCCATGCTGGCGACCCGGGTTCAATCCTCTTTAATTGTTTCCATAAAAAGTTTTATCACTTCTCGATTTTGAGGGTTTTTTTTCAGAATCGGACGGAAGACCTCTCGTTGCTCGCAACGAGTTTCTTTTCTAGTTTTATTGTTAAAATTATATTTGTATGATCAAATGCTGTATTTTTGCTTGTCAACGGCATGAAATATTAATATAAACTAATTACTTTTATGATTTCATCAGGATCACAGCACTTTTCAGATACCTTTATAGTTCTAGAGTTGAATTAAAGAAGCTTACCATGATCCATAGAGTGTATGCCCTTGCACTAGATCGATTTATTAAGACCTCCGCATTACCCTCCGGTGTGCCTGCAAACAAATATACGGCAGTGTCAATTAAATACGTTAATATACCGAAAATATATTAATAAAATCGTAAAGAAGACATTAAATCCAAGTTTATGGCCTGTAGAATATCTGTAAATAATATTTTATTTAATCAATGAATACAATTTTCGTTGAGAAAATATTACTTGATCTGCCTCTCACTGTATAAAACTACGTCACGTTTTACGAAATGACATCATAAGTTTTGATTTAAATTGATGAGTTCTTACAGGAAAATTAGCATATTACATTGTGTTGTAGTATTTTAAAGAACTGTTTATGACGTATATTTTGTATGATGTCATAGTTAAGTTTTCCCGTACAAATTAGGTTCCGCCCCCTTTGTGATACCTTAACTGTGCTGCGTGTTGGACGCTAAAATAATGCCCTATCTATATACATGTACCCCTAGTCAAAGAGATATCAATCAAAGCTATTTTGAATGAGAAAAAATACAATAACCTATCATTTGGGGCAAAAAAGATCAATAGTTTTTCAAAGAGCTGATCAAGATGGCATAAACCAGTATGATTTATTTTTCAATCATTTCTTCCACATTATCAACTGAACAAAGTGCAGCACAAATTGTAAACAGTTAAATGCCTCAGCAGTACATATACCAGAATGTTTTCGTCCGTTGGCCTCGGGCTATGGAACACACAGAGCTATTATCTGCGCCAAGGGAAAACATTCTGATCTATTGACTGTTCAGGTACGAAGTAATTGTTTTACATATACATACCTTTGTATTTTTTTTCCGTATTTAGTGTTCACATTGATATTATACAGAAGGTTCCCGTACTATTATGCATTCAATTCATTGTAAATTAATACCTAGATGTTTTGCATCTGTAATATAATTAAAGTAACTTTCATGAAATAAAATATCATATTATTGATATCTTATATTTTCTTAGAACTATTTTCAAAAGATCAAACAAAATGAGGACTGACTTCTGTACAATATTACATATTAATTCGAAAATTTATTGGATTTTTCCGAAATACGTTGCCGGTCAATAGATCACAGTCAGGGTTTGAAACAGGCGAGTGCACTATGTGTCAAACCCTGACTACTTTTTTGGCATTGTGCACGCAAAACACAACACTATTCTTAAAATTATGCTGATTGTTGTAATGACAATATTTTCTCCATTTTCAATATTTCATCTCCTCTCACATTCATGTAAGTACAGCCCTATTATAGTTTTAGAGCATTATAGTTGAGTGAAGGGGGCAAAATTGCAAGAAACTATTTAATAAAATATCTTTTGTTTATTTTTCTTCTTTATTGGTGAAATATTTGATATTTAGTTTATATATACTGTATTATGGCGCAGTAAGAAAGAAAATATAACTTGATCTGCCTCTTACTGCAAACAATATAGCGATCAATGACTTGTTTATAACTTGTTATGTTGGATTTACCTAACGACAAAACAGCATGCTGTTATAAGTGTTGATGTGGTTTGATGATTTCTTACAGGTTAAATAAGCAAATCACCCCATTTTGTGGTATTTTAAAGAATTGCAGTATGAAGTATATTTTGTATGATGTCATATTCACGTGTTCACGAACAAATTAAACTCCGTCCGCTTTTTAGCTCACCTGAGCCGAAAGCTAAAGTGAGATTTTTTTATAAAAATTTGTCCGTCGTCGGTCGTTGTTGTCGTCGTTGTTATCGTCGTTGTCGTAAAGTTTTCACATTTCTTTCTTCTTGTCAAGAACCACTGGGCCAATTTTAACTAAACTTGCCACAAAGTATCCTTGGGTGAAGGGGATTCAAGTTTTTTCCAATAAAGGGTCAAGCCCTCTTCCAAGGGGAGATTATTATGAATGAATGAAAAATTAATGACATCTTTTAAAAATCTTCTCAAGAACCACGGGGCCAGGAAAAATGAAACTCATGTGGAAGCATCCTTAGGTAGTGTAGATTCCAGTTTGTTCAAATCTTGACCCCCGGGGAAAGGGCAGGGCAACAATGGCTGATCAAAGTCTTACCCAGGAATATATAGAAAAAAATCTTTAAAATTCTTCTTCTCCAAAACCACTAGGCCAGTAAAGATGAAACTCAAGTAGACGCATCTTCAGATAGTGTAGATTCAGTTTTGTTCAAATCATGACCCCCGGCGGAAGGGCGGGGCCACAACGGCCAAACACAGGTTTAAATAGGAATATATTCGAAAAATCTTTAAAAATCTTCTCTTCCAGAACCACTTGGCCAGGAAAGATGAAACTCATGTGGAAGCATCCTCAGGTTGTGTAAATTCAATTTTGTCCAAATCATGACCCCCGGGGGTAGGGCGGGGCTATGATAGCTGATCAAAGTATAACATAGGAATATAGAGACAAAATCTTTTAAAATCTTCTCGTCCAGAACAGCATGCCAGGAAATATGAAACTCATGTGGAAGCATCCTCAGGTAGTGTAGATTTAATTTTGTTCAAATCATGACCCCGGGGGGTAGGGCAAGGCTACAACTGACAATAAAAGATTTATAAATCTTCTTTTCAAAAATCACTGTGCCAGGAAAGATAAAATATATATGAAAAAATCCTCAGGTAGTGTACCAATAGATTCAATTTTGTTCAAATCATGACCTCCGGGGGGGGGGGGGGGTAGGAACCCACAATGGACGATTAAAGATTTCCATATGAATGAACCCATTGGAAATTTTTTTAACTCTTCTTTTACAAGAGCTTGAGATAAAAGATACCACAGGGTCCGACACTTCTGCTTCATACTTGGGATATTTTACTTGAATTAGACACTAATGGTAATCTAACAACCAAGCTATATGATAAACGTGATTACTTTAACTTTTCTATCGTCAACTTCCCTTACTTATGCAGCAATATACCTTCATCACCTGCATACGGAGTAGATATATCTCAGTTGATTCGATACGCAAGAACGTGCTCTATGTATGAACAATTTCTTAAACGAGGTAAATTATGACAAGCAAGTTGATGAAACAAGAATATCAACAGTCTCGTTTAAAGTCATCGTTTCGTAAATTCTATGGTCGATACAATGACCTTGTCAGGAAACACAATTTATCATTGAGTCAAATGCTGACTGACGTTTTTCATACCAATTGACTGCCGTCATGAGAAAAGGGCCCTTATCTTTTGACGTCACAATGCTCAGAAAACGACGTCAAAGTTGCGGTATTGTAAACACGGAAGTAATTTTTGTTGACTGCATTTTGTAAACAAGATATAAAATTGAATTTCAAAGTGTAACAAAAATTTGAAGCTTGATGCGGACATTTTTTAATAGGTATATGATATTATAACAATTTAGAAAGTAAATTTATTCATAATTTTGTTAAAGTATTTAACTTGATGTTGATATATGGGACATTGGACATGCACATTGCTAGCTCTGGAACAGCGATTAAAACGACGTACGTCTATGCATGACTAAATTAAAGATCTGCATATTTGTTTTTTGAGCAAATTACAAATGCTTAAATTTGAATTCATGTTAAGAAGTCTTAATATTAAAAGGTATATTCTATATACTTGTATATTTTTTTTTCAAAGAGAGAGAGACTCAGAGAGAGAAGTATATGCACATATAGTAATCACAGTTCTTATAAGCGCTATTTTTTTCCTGAAAATATATGCATGTACCATGATTTAAAACATACAGAGTGTATTTAACCATTTTAATTTTAATCCATAAATAATCATACTGATGTACAGTGTACTCCGATAACCAGCCTTCGATGAACTGTCGATTTTAAAATGTGTTTTAAAAAAAGGGGGGGTGGTAAGAAGACAAGCCAAAAAAAATCTCCGAATAAAAAAACCGGTAAAAGTAATGCAAAGAAACGATCCCTCTTTGATTAAATAAAGATACTGGTAACATGGGAAATCCAAACCTTCTACATTAACAATAAACAATAAATAATTTCTTTACTAAATTAACAGTAATAGAGATTATGCTAAGAAAAAAATACAGATAATAGGGATGACACGAAAATTTTGCCGAATTAAATTTTGTTTCAAACACTAATATAAAATGATCAATTAAATACATTCAAAGGAATTGTATGGTAGAAATTACTATTGTTTCAAATTTCTGAAATGAATGAATGAAAGTCCACTGGAACCTATTTTGCAATTAATTAATTATACCCAATGTTGAAGAAATTAACAATAGTACATCGACAGTTATAATATGAATGAGGATATTTATAAACCAAAAGGAAAAAAAACTATAGATTAAGCAAAAAAGACGTACGCATTTCTATCAGATATATGGCTACATCTCTTGAGAAAACATCACTGAAAGAGCAAAAAGTATGTGACAAATTGTTACGGGTGTAATTTCCAAAAGTTATGAAAATGTTTAAAATCTTTAAAAACATTAATGAGCGTGAAATATAATTATAAAACCTACTATTGAATTCATGATATAAAATAGATTAGTCACATTTTGCGTTGAAATCTTCAACTCTGATACATGTATCAAAATACCCCGCATATCTCAACATTATGCAATTTCTTAAAGTTCCGTTGAAATCTAAATAAAACTTCATATCGTAATCCTAACTGTAACATGACCCAACGGAAAGTAATTAATGAAAAAACACAATTTTTCTTCTTTTAAAGAAATTATTGGCCATTACAGTCGCACGCAAGTATCAACAGGGGTAGGGGGTAGGGATTTACATTGAAAGTCCCCCCCCCCCCCCTCAACACACAACACACACACACAATGACATACACACTTTTTGCAATAGTATAGTCAAATTCGTGCACTATAGGGCAAAAGAATAAGGCAGTGTATTATGTTTGATTAAGAAAATGTGATACTCAAAGAAGACTGAACCTACACCCCATCCCTCCTCAACGGTGAAATTGGATTCGAGTTTCGACCCCCCTCCCTTTTTTGAGATTTTTAAAGGCAAAATTTATTTTTTTCTGACCGAACCCTCACCCAAATTTTCCAAAGGAGTTGTGTAGGGACAGGCGAAGGTACGAGTCAAATGTGATTTTTCTTTTTTTTTTTTTTTTTGGATATGTTTGGTATGTTCTGAAGTAATAACAAGGGGAAAAATGGTTTGCCTAAATATTTTCAGCAAAAGAGAGTCAAAGTAGAGCTGTATATTATTACTTAATTAACAGCATCGCCTCATACAAAAAGCATTAACGTATGTTAGACGTTATAATTCATTATTGGATAAGACAATCACATCGAAATGTGTAAAGCTTATAAGGTATCAAGTTAATTAGCCATTGTCACGGAGGAAAATGAATAGATTACCGTTCGTGGCCGTAAAAAAAATGTTTCGCTTGTCAAGGAAAATTTGGTGGTTGAACGTGCCCACAATTGAAAAAAATATAGCTTCCTAAGGGCCTGCCATTCTTGCGTAAAAATACAGTGGACTTTCAGATATCCGGATGCTTGTGTATCCGGACAATTTTTCATCGGAACGAAAGTTTTTAATGTTATTTTGTCTTGTTTAACGGGTAATTCAGATATCCGGACGCTTCACATATCCGAACGAATTGACTAGGAACCAAAGCGTCTGGATAAATGAGGCTCCACTACCAGTATTCATTCAGTTTCAAATATTAGATTTCGTCAAAATTTAAATGGAACTGTAATTTCGCACAGAAAAGTCAAGCACCTTTTAGTGTACATATAATAAAAAGAGACACGAACAGTACAATTCCCATCTCTTTGATTAAATTATACAATATTATACATAATTGATATTTTTTGAGATCACAGTAGCGGTCCTTGTAAGAAATATACAAATGCTGTGTTCAAGTGAAAGAGGGTACAGGTGACACAAATAAAAAAAAGGGGGGGGGGGTTAATGTGCAGAAATATTTGTAACCGATTTTAATTGTGATTTACATTTAAAAAAAATAAGAAGTTAAAAGACGGTTTCCATTTGAGGTATAAATTCAAAGAAAGTTTTAATTTAAGGTATACGGTATATAAATAATTCATTTGTCCTTCTTTTGCCTATTTACTACTTTTCTACTCCATAACTAAGGCAGGCGACGAAAATGAATTGCAAAAGCAATAGAAACGTAGAACTTTAAACATTTTTATTAAAATATTCTAAAGCGTAAAGAATTTAAAATCCGCTTGCATGGAAGAAGGGAACGTATATTTTTTTTCATGAATGTTTATAAAGCAATAAACTTTTTTAAAAACAAGTTTACATTTCTTAGCGTATCTGAATTTATTTCTAAATTAAATTTTTCGGTGATACAGAAAAAACATGGTGTTTTTTTTTATCGAAACAGAATAAAGTTACGTGCGTGTGTGTTGGTGAGTGAATGCTGTCTCATAAGATTTTTTTAACCATCGGGATCGATGTGCTTTTTCGCAACGGGTGCATTTTAGTATTTGCGCGTGGTGTCCTTCTGCATGGGATTCTCTATCTATCTATACACTTCTTTTAATCTTTACGTGTTACAAGTGCTTTATATATTTCATAAATTGAATTAGATTATTTTATATAAAAGAATAATTTTTATGGATTTAAACAATATTATTTCCTTACTGATTATGTTATAAACCGTTCCTAGATTCTGTCTAGACCCCCCCCTTTTTTTTTTACGAATTTCTAGATCTGCTCTAAAATTAGCATAAAAATAGTAATAACATATGAAATCCCTTAGGAATAGTTACATACTAGTCCCTTGGAAGAAAAAATTCTCAAAACGATGGAGGTTATTAAAAAAAACATGTAACTTTAAGATTTTTTGAAAACTGAATAAGACACAGTCAGGCGACGTCATTACGTTTTCAGTGAGTAACGTCAAAGTTATTTTTAGAGCGCCTCATTAAAATGCTCATAAAATCCCGAAAAAGTTAGATATTTTCAAAATTTATATATATTTGCATTCAAAAAGAGCCCGGCTATCAAAATTTGCCAAAAAGTCAATTTGTGAAAATTTGACCTTAAGGGCCCTTTTCTCGTGACGGCAGTCAATTGTTAGTCCATTATTTATACACTGAATTGACGACGGATTTTTTCCGTTATTTCCTGATCATGACAACGAGTACACGGCTGTGTGACCGGTCGGCAGGGGATGCTCACTCCTCCATTGCACCTGATCCCACTTCTGATGTTTCGGAGGTCATTGTTTGCTCTGCTCTTATTTTGCATATTGTTTAATGGACGTCGAGATTGAATTCAGTTTGTTATCTCCATACCTTTCTTTTAAAGAACCACAAAGCCATGATTGGTCATATTTTTATGTAAGCGTCCTCACGTAGTGTTGATTCAAGTTTGTTTAAGTCATGAGCAGGCAGTAGGGGATAGGTACTTTGGGCGACAATTGGGGATCAAAGTTTTGCCCAGAAATATCTAGGAAAATTTTTTTCTAAGAACACAAAAACCATGTTAAATCATATTAATATGAAGGCAGTCTCAGGTAGTACAAAGTCATACAGGTTTAAATGAGGCCTCCCAGGTGTAGGGTTGGTCCAAAATGGGGGGGGGGTCAAATGAATAAATAGGAAAATAATCACCTGCTCAGAAACAGATAAAGCTTTTGTTGTTTGGAAGCATCATCAGATAGTTGGTAGTTCAAAATTTCAGATCCCCCTGTACACTTCTCAATACTGAAATGATTTCTGCTTTATTTTCCAGCCAATGTGCCAAGGTGAGCGATGTGGCCCATGGGTCTCTTGTTGTAACCTTAACTGCATGTGCTGCGCAGAACAGATATTTTAAAAGCTATATTGCACTTACACTATATATTCAATTTCTTTTTTTTAAAGCACTACCACCTCCTCTTCTTTCTTTGACTAGACTGTAACGTGCCTGTTGAAAGCAGGGAGGTGAAAGCAATTTCACATTGTTCAATGCCTATATTATGTTTATCTTTGCAAAAAAAGGGGTAAGCATCGCTGCCCCCCCCCCTTCCCGACGCCTATGGATTAAATAAGATTTGTGAAAACTAAGTCATAAATATGTGTTTTTTATGCTGTTGAATTTTGAACCGGTTTCATTATCAAAATTCCACGACCCGGCTAAGTTTTCAACGGACTAGGGCCTTTATTAAACACCTTTGGCCTCACTATTCAACGTTGAAAAATGACCCCCGGCTCAATTTTCAACCCGGGTCAATATTCAACGTTACACCGGAGGTTATTTAGAGACAAGCTAACAGGAAGCATGAAAACACACAATAGGGCACAACCACCCCAATCTCCCAACCCATGACGATGGGGCTGCAAATTAAAAACGATGAAGGACAACACAGGAAGCAAAAGGCCAACTTATATTTTCGGCACATAAATGATTGAATTTTATTAAAAAAAAAATTTCAAACTGCGTCTTTATACGTATACATATTTTAATGTGTCCTCTTTAAAAATTGTTCCTTTAAAACACTGCTACACATATTAAAAAAATGACTTCTAAATAGGCAACTTTTTTTAAGTATGTCAGACAAATTTAAAAGAAGTTACTAGACATATAAGACTTCTGTTTGTTATTATGATTATAGTTAATCTCGAATTCGTTTAATGCAACAGACCCTCAAGATTTTACATATTCTAATGTGAATAATGAAAAATGAAAAATGAAAAAATATGAAAAATGCCAACTTTATTTCTGCTTTAAAAAAGTAAATAACAGATTTCATAACAGGAAAAAACAAATTAATGGCTTAACCCATTATCATAAAAAAACCTCTCATCTGAAATAATGAATGAAATAAAGAATAACAAATCTGAAGGGGATGTCACTATTTTTTTTTTTAGAGTCAAAGCACAAGATTCTATATGCCGAATCTCCCTGGAATGGTCCAAGAGTCATCTGGAAAAGTTATGAAACTCAAAATTCAATGGGATGATGGAAATATCGGCAATGAAATAGAAAATGACCTACAAATTCTGCTTTATGATAACAGTCAAATAGGTATGGACATTTTAAGCTTATTTGAGGCGTATACTCAACTGAGCTTTCCTGATCAAAGAGTGTAGGACGTCGTCTGTCGTATGATCTAAATATCGCCTTCTTCTCGAGAACTTCTGGGTCATTTTCAACCAAAGTTACCACAAAGTATCTTGGGTGATGAGGATTTTCGTTTGTTCGAAGGAAATACAATGACCTCTTTCAAGAAAGGATAGGATTACATAGGTATTATGCATAAGAAGCAAATGCGTAATACCCATTGAAGACTATACATAGTGGATGTTCAATCATCAATTAAGAAGGTTTGGCTACGAATAAAATAAAAGTATAAAATTTATGCACATGTGTTAAGTATCATAAAGAGCAGTTCCTCCTAATAGGAACTTAGGAAATAAACACGATGAAAGAAGTACCCTTACCTCTCATTTTTAGGTTAAAGAGATAAAATTGAGTACTGTTTGATTTAACCTCATACATAGCAGTCTTTATAATAATTACAGCCTTTAAGTCAGTAAAAAACATAAATATACATTTAAAGAACCATATAATACTTTTTTTTTTACATAGGACAGATCTTAAAAAGAAAATCTTCTTCTCAAGAACAACAAAGTCATTATAAATTAATACAGAACCAACCTTAGGTATTGCAAAATCACGCTTCTTCTAAGTTTGACTTCCGGGGGTTCGGAGGAAGAACGTTAGAGGGCCAATATTAACATAAGAAATTATGATCATCATGTTGAAAAATCTTCTGCTCAAGAACAGGAAATCTATAATAAGTTGTATTATTAAAGAGTCAAATTAAGATAAAGCAGATTCAAAGGACAAGATAGGGTAAGGGTCGAATCTGAAACCTTATTTGATGTAAAAATCACAACAATGGTAAAATTAAGATAGTTTGTAGTTAAGAAGTTTAAATGATGCTTACCTTAAGACAAGCTTTAATTTAGATTCAAATCCTACATGGAAGCCACTAGAAGGTGCAGAAGTAGAACCTTTTCAAGAGTTTTCTCAATTATGGTAGAATTTTATCATAATTGAGATACTTTTCTCTTCGTAAAACATAGAGCAAAAGCTTGCCTATCTGAGATTTTCATACATAAACTGCATCTATTATTATTGTATACAATATATAAATTTGTTAGATAGACAAGCTTGTTTTCTGAAAAAAAAAATTGCCGTAAAATCGATGAAATGTTGCAAAAAGATGAAAAATACGAAAATTGACCTACTTCCTGACCTCTCTGTGACCTCTGTATATTACAAATCTTAGAACCAACACTCATTTTGTGGCAGGGGTGACAACAGGTTTTTATGGATAAACTGTTGGATCATTCTGAAAGACATCTAAAATCGGGGGCCATATAAGGGTCCTACCCTATCTTGTCCTTCAAATTTAAGATCAGTAGAGACAGGCCACAATGAGCAAGCAGAATCTTATACAGGGATATAAAGAAACATATTTGATTTTAGATTTTTCTGCTAAATAACTGTAAAGATATGATATAGAAGCATTTAAATGTAGTGTTAATTGCCCGACATGTAATCTTTTAATGTAGAACAAAAATCTCCTTCGTCATACAGTCCCTGAAACGTTCTACTTTCCCACCTGAACGGTGAACGAACGCTGAACGAACGGTGAACGAACGCAGAGCGAACAGTGAGTGAACGATGTGCGAACGGTGAACGCAACTTGGTGAACGATGTGTGAACCGTGAACGGTGAATGAACGCAGAACGCGAACGGAGCGCGAACGCGAGCGCAAAGTGAACGGTGAACGAACGGTGAACGCAAGATGAACGATTAATTCGGAATGCCTTCGGTCTTTTCCTTGCATTGAAATTATTGTTTTATTCTATAATTGAAATGTCATAAATAAATATAAAAAAAAAAACAATAGATAAACAAAAGAGAAATAAATAGATAAATAAATAAATAATAAAAAAAAAATCTGCACATACGTATGTTAATTGATATTTTAATAACATGATTTTAATCGCCGTCTAACGTGTATTTGTTACCGCGTGTTGTTAAAAAATAAATTAATCTTATATAGTAAATAGTTATGCTTATTCTTTTAACTAATAAAATAATGTGGACTTTAGAAGATAAAACTACTACTGAGATAAACAATAGATAAATAAATGAATAAATAAAAACATTTTTTTCTGAACATACCTATGTTTAAATCGATATTTTAATAACATGATTTTTATCGCCTTCAAACGTGTATTTGTTACCACGTGTACTTAAAAAATAAATTAATCTACATATATAGTAAATAATTATGCTTATTCTTTTCACTAATAAAATGATGTGGACTTTTGAAGATAAAACTACTACTTATAGAATGGATTAATTACCTTGTACGAGGTTGAAACATCCGTACATATATTACCGTGCCAAAGCGATTCTGAGTTGTCATTCATTCATTCTATCTTCATTTCGCACCGTAGGAGATTGCATGAATAAGAACATTTCAAATCATATTAACATTACAAAAGAAAAATAGAAAAATAAATACATATCAATTAGGAGAAAAAAAGATAAATGTATACATTATATTACATTAGGAAAGAACAAGGTTGCTGACTAGAGCAATATACGAGGTAGAAAAAGAACTAGGATGCTAACAGTAACTATGGACAGGTCACTCTTTTCTCCTACGCAACTGTCTGTTAAACCACGCTGCGGTATCCCTGAGGAAACGAAAATGCAACATATGTAAGCTGGGCCCATCAAAAATGAGATAAGGTGCTTGAGAATAATCTAGCACCTAGCAGAAAAAGGTATAGGTCATGTGGACTAAGACCGGAAAGTTCGGCATTTAATATGATTTCAAAGTCTTCGATCATTGTGTCCCACCACGCTTCGCGGATGGCGGTTGTGCCCGAGCAGGTTGTAGAGATGTGCCCAAAAATGTTCCTGAAGTTTCCTTCGCAGAGGGGACAAGGTTCTGGAGGAGAGTATGAAAGAGTCCACAGCTTGACAATAAATTTACAAATTTTTATTTCGTGGATGTTGCTTGGAATTTCCCAGATAGTTTGCGGAGATTTCCCTGCGGTTATTGTATTGAAGAGAAGAAAGGACGGATCTGATTACATCCGATGACGTCTTGATTCCAAATGTACGTTGAATGACAGCTGCTTTAACATATCTTTTCCACGGGTAATTTGGGGGGAAGTGACCATCTTGTAAGTATATAAGGAGGTACTGATGGAGGTCATACTTATACAAAAGAGCCATGACGTCATTGATAAAGCCATAATGTTTAAGTTCGGGAGACGGTAAGTAAGAAAAAAGCCGGTGGAGAAAAATCTGTTTAGTTAGAGTTTTGCTATCCAGTTCACACAAACGGCCGAAAAATTGCAGTTTTCTTTTGTCAAATTCAGACGAAATCGGAAGACGTCCAAGTAAGGATTCACAGATATCAGATCTGGTGTCTTTTGGTAGACCAACAGCATGCTTGCATATGAAGTGTTGAAAAGTGCTAAGGGCTTGCAGATCCCTCTGACGTAAGTTGGACCAAAGTTCACATCCGTACAAAGTCGAAGGGAGTACAATTCTGGTGAAAAGCCGTTATATGGTGACTGGGTTAAGGTATTCTTGTATTTGGAGGGCCAAATAAGCCCGTCATCCTTTCCTGCGTGCATTTTCAATTTTCTCGGTATGGATGAGTTTGGATTGAAGAAGAATTCCTAAATGGTTGTACGTGTTAGATAAATAGACAGGGTCTGGACCAAGAAACCATACTGGGGACTCGTCATAGTTGGTAGATGTTTTAGAAAATCGAAGAACACTAGACTTGTCAGCGTTGAACTTAAATCTCCAAGTTTTAGAATAGTCATATGCTGTGGAAAGAATGTTTTGGATTGCTGCAGGATATAATCCTAGACAGGAAATGTCATCTGCAAGGGCAGGATTAGAACTTGTGATGTTGTGGATACCCATATTGGGACATTTATCCTGAATGTCTAGAAGTAGATCATTTATGAAAACTAAATAAAGACATGTAGAGAGAACCCCTCCTTGACGAACTCCTTGAGATACGGGAAACCAGTTCGAATTTACGTTATTTACCACAACAGAACAGGCGGTATTCGTATGGCAGTCGTCTATGAGATTCTAAAGCCGACCAGATACTCCCAGGCGGTGCAGCTTGTACATAAGTCCATGTCGCCACACTGTGTCAAATGCTTTCTGAGTATCCAAGAAAGCAACATATACCGGACTACCAAGTTCTATATTATGATATATAGTTTCTTGGAGGTTAAAAGATGCAGTGAGACAGCCGAGCTTCTGCTGGAATCCCTGTTGTTGTGTGTTTGGAAATTCAATAGCAGATAGAACATGAGATTTTATCCTGCCTAATAACAGTTTTTCAAAAATCTTAAGAAGCTCGGAAGTAAGGCTATTGGTCTATAACTGTCTGGGGATTTCCGTGGTTTGTTGCTTTCCTTGTGTATAGGGACAATAATGTCTTTATTCCAGGAGTCTGGGATTTGACCAGTTTGTATGATTAAGTTAAAAAGATGCTGTATACATAGTTTAAGTTCTAAGCTCCCGTAGATATGTTCGTTCTGAATTTTGTCTAACCCAGGAGCTTTTCTGTGTTTTAACTCACTGATGATCATGGAAATTTAGTCAATGGTGACATCTCCGCCTGGGAAGAATTTGTCGGTCAGAGTTTTGGTAGTTGTTTTCAGATTGGTGTAAAATTTTTTAATATATTGGAAGAAGTCAGAGTTAAAGGTTCCGTTATCCTGTGGATTGTATATACGTTCAAAGTGTTGTGCGAAACAGTTGGATATATCCTCTGGGTTTGAGTATGTGACATCATCAAGTTCTATTTCAGGATATGTTCGAGACCTACGAGGTCTTTGACGTTTGATGAGCTTCCAAAATAAACGCACATCACACTCTGAGGCTTCGTCAATGTCCATAAATACCTTGGTAAGGAAATCGTTGTGCGCAGATTGAAGCTCTTTACGAAAGTACCTTTAGGCGCGCTTGTAGTTCCTATAGGATTCATGGCCCATACCACGCGGTCGACCTTCACTCATCCAAATCCTGCGTGTCTCACGTTCTTCGTCATGGAGTTCTTTAACTTTTGGGGTCCATTCTGGTTTTAAGTATGGTTTATAATTAGACACAGGGATAAACTGAGATGCAGCATTGTGTAACAGACAGTTGAGATCAGAGCAAAAAGTATCAATATCATTAACACAATCAAGGTTTCTATGAAGCAATGTTTTACATTCACTTGAAACAAAATCGAGATATGCATTGATTTTACAAGAGTCTGTTTTATGCCATGCTGGCAGACAATGAAAACCTTTGTCTATAGTATGACACTTAGCATGATACTCTAGAACCATGAAAACTGGAAGGTGGTCAGATGTACAGCTAATTGAACCTTCCTCAAACAAATGATACGTTTTAACATATTTACACAAAGAATTGGTACAAAATATATTGTCAAGTGTAGACTTAGTTTGGATTAAGGTAAATTAAGAACCGTTTGCGTCGAAATCGACGCGGGGGCTTCCTATGCAGTTGCGAATTACAAATTGTTTGAGCAAATTCGATTTACATGCATTAACATGACCGTTATCTGTATCATAACAACTAGCATTGATGTCCCCTCCAACAACTACATCACCTTTGGATGAGAAATAAGCTTAACTCGTTTACATATGACTGATAACATTTCTGCTGGAAGGTAGGCACCAAGTATGAATAGGGAACGGCCACATAATTGTTTGATTTCTAATCCTATTATACGTGAAGAATCTATTTCAGCTAGCTCACATACAGACAGTTTTAAATCTTTTTTGTACAGAATTCCAACTACACCTCTACCTAAGTAACGTGAAAACTGGTTATTTTCAACAATAGGTTCAGTACGTACACAGCTTAGATAGTTAGAATTGATCGAGCTAAGATATGTTGCATTATTTGTCTTAAGCTTGTGTTCAGATACGATAGCAACATCGCAATTAACATAGTCAAGCATATTTGACAGACAAATCGAAGATGACATAATGCCTCTGACATTCTAAGATAAAACACTAATATTGCCGGACATTTGTATAGATAATGATGAAATACACAAATAAGCAAATACAAGAAATGTTTGTTCAATCATCACTGTGGTCCTTAGGGCCCCAGTCTTCATTACTGTAATTTGCGTCAAAGTCTGCATCGTCAGTACGCGCGATCTTGTCCTGCCACTGCTTGTTGCTAAGCCAAGGTCTGCACGAGAGACCTTTAGGCCAGAAGCCAGTAGACTCTGTAATGGTAGCATCACGCACAGCCACGTTGATTTTAGTGTTGCGTCGAGTGCCTTCTCGTTTAGGTTTGAAAAACACACACAAAGAATCGGAAATGCCTCTGTCCTTAGGAAAGTTTATCATTCCGAGCTGTGTAGACCGCGGGCATATCTCGGATATATAGTAGCGTGCGTTCCGTTTGTAGGTGACGCCCTCAAAGATGTCCTCCTCCCCTCGATCATCGGTAAATCCTGTTAGAGTATCTGGCGTGGCAGCGGATGGGGGTGTAGGTGTGGTACGGGAACCTAGGGACTGAGTGGATTGTTGCTGCTCACTGTCGTTTATGGAATTGTTTATGGAATCGTCGAATTTATTTGCGGCATCTTATGGAGATGTGCAGAATTCGTTAGTTTCTCTTTCGGTAGTACAGTCGCTGTAGCAAAAGTGTTGTTCCGTGAAGAATAAGGAACATCTGATGTGACCAGAATAGATTTTAAGGCTGGGTCACGTGTGTTGACTTCAATTGTTTTGGTAGATTCACCTTGATATGATACAGGCGAGTCGAGGTCAATCAGCCGAGAGGGACCGTTACAGGTAGACTGTGTCCCAGACATAACACGGGAGGCCCATGTAGGGGAGTTCGGTTTGCATGACTTTACTTCTTTAATCTGTTTTTGCACATTGGAGCAGAGTTTTGTGAGTTTAGATATCTCTTGTTGGAATTGATTACATTTAACTTCATACTCCGTAAAGTCCAGACCTTGAAGTGATTTTAACTGCACATTTGCAAGTTTACGAAAAGTTTCGAATCCTTGAGATTCTAGGTCACCTTTTAATTTTTCATTTTCTGTTCTTAGAGAGAAATTTTTGGACTTGTGATCGCTAACTGACTTCTGTAGTAATTCGATTGTTTTGGCCTGAGTATATTGTGCATTTTCAAGTTGATTAACCCGTTGAAGAAGGGCTTGGATTGATGACCTCAATTCCACGTCTGAGCCTTTTGGAAGATCCACAGATTTGACTTTAGACCTATCGAAAACTTCCCCTAGACAAGAGTCATCTCCATTACAGAACATGTTTAGTGCAAAACAGTCCTTTGCATATCGGTTGACACTAGGATTGTTCTTAGTTGTTTTACGCAGTGTGAGATTCCCTGTTGGACACCCCTGAATAGCCTTGGCTTTGGAGCACAAATACGTTCTACAGTCAGTTATAAAATGTTCATTGCAATCAGTAAACTCTCTCTCTCTCTCTACGCAACGACTACGAAGAAAAAATATAATATCCATTTTCTTCAAGAAATTGTATTCTTCTGGCGCCTTACTTTATATGAAGTCTCATTCTTTCATTCTTCATTCACAAAAATAATTGAACAAAAAATTATGAATGAAATTGATTCGCCAAGACAGCGTCCGCTGATGTTCATTTCATTCACAATAAATATCAGTTTCTGGATCCCACAGAAGGGATGTTACACTATCATGACGTTAATTCTTTTCATCGAACCTAGGACATGTTGAAGGCTCAGAATCCGTCATAAAAATGTCAAACTAAATTACATTTCGGACGTACAGCTGACGAACAATTATTTGTTAAAGCCCTACCTTTAAGAGAATAAGGTCAATAATCTTGTCAAAGATAATTTAAACAAGAAAGAGAAAATATATTATATTTGTGAAACATGCACAATTTTAATGCAACACATGTATACACTGTAGCTGATGTGCTTAGAAAATCAGTTGCTCGATATGGCCAACGGGTCTATTGCTTTTATATGTAAAAAGAGGCAAAACTTCTTTATATATTCATATTTTTTACAGATATTGATGTTAAGGAATATTGCATTATGTTGAGGATAATGTTTTATACAGGTACGGAACACCGCACCAGATGTCCCGAATGCAAATTAGATATTAAAGGCATACGCTGGAAGTGCAAGACAAAGGGATATAGCCTCTGTACGAGCTGTTACATGTCGGATAAGGGTGACACGGATTGTATATTTATCAGAGTGATCGACCCTTTTCATAGGTATGTCTATGTCTAAATATAATTGGTACAAGGCATCTTTGTGCATTAATTATCATTAATTCGAAATTGAGTTAAAGCTAAGTATATACGTTTTCATGCAAAGGAACTTAGCAAAACCCATAAGGGCTAAACCTATGAAACAGACAAAAAAGTTAAAACGTCTTCTAATAATTTTTGGTACCTCAAAAAGGTTTGTTTTAATTATTTTTCAACTTTATTTTGCTATTTTCAATCTACATCTTGATGCATCCTTCAAATCTTTTCGGAGTAATTTCCATTTTGCAATAAAAAAAATACGTCCGGCTTATAGGCAGATCGACTCATACCCGTGTATATACGGCATACACATTTAAGAAAGAAAAACAACCTTTTTAATAGAGTCTGAAAATTTCGACATAATGAAGCTAACCCCCGGAATAAAATATACACATGTATGCTATCCACCCCACAGAAAATTTGCGTTCAAATTTTGACAACCACTTTGATTTCCTTTATTTTGATTTGTTGGCAATACCTCGTTCATCAGTCTTCTTGAGAGGAACTGTTCTCCTTTTTGGCAAATCGAGGGGATAGTTTCAGTTGCGAGTCATCTCACTAACAGCAATGGATAACTGCATATAATATGGGAACAAAGTTAATATTCAAGTTCATTTGTATTAGGGGAATTTGCATTTTCTTTCGTTTATCAACTATTCTAATTTCAAATTTGAGTTAAAGCAAGAAATGTCAAATTGCAGTAAGTGAAACCAATTCTTTTTATGGTGACTCCACCCTCACAATTTTATAGGTTTAAAGTACAAAAACTGCATTTATTTTCATTTAATATACTTTAAACTTTCCAATTATTGCAAAAAATGTATAGGCCACCATATTATTTAAGATGCGAAACCTAAATAAACAGAAGTGTATGTCAACAAAAAAAATCGCACATTTTTTGTAAACAGTATTATGATTATTGGTTAAAATGCATAATTCTGATGCTGAGTGTTCCCAAATACTTCCTACTTTAAAGATACTTTTGAATTGTAAATATCAAGGAATCTATTTTACAATAAAGCATATGCCTGAATAAGAGACCTTAGAAGGAGTTATTGCCCTTGTCAACATTTTTTAAATATTGAATAATTGATTAAATATAGAAAATATGCATTTTTTAAATTCTTTAACTTAACAATATTTATCATTACACCTATTGTAAAGCATTCTTCCAAGAGATATTGTTATATTAGGTATGAATTTAATCTAATTACAGTTTTTGCAAAAACCTATGACATCATAGGAGGGTGGAATTACTATAAAGTATCAAATTAGTTCCATTTACGTTATTCTTAATTTTTGCATTTTGCTCTAACAATCATTTTTGAGGCTGTAAAAACTATTAAGGATAAATACTCCAGAAGTTATTTTTTCTGAATAGAAAATAAAAAAAATCTTAATATAGAGATAATGTTATTCGTACTTCCTTTTGTAGCAAAGAGTTATCAAATTCGAGATTAGAACTTGGCTTAGACAGGAAAACACAAGCCATTGGACTATTTAAAGATGCCGAAGTTTCAGAAATTGGAAATGGTAATCTTCTTCTTATTTTACTTGTAGTTTTCATCTTAATTTCATATATTTTTCTATGTCGATAAAGTTATGAATATTTCTTCACAGATCAAAAAATTGGAAAGATTTCTAGAATATCAAAATACAAAATAAATGCATGCCAAAGCCAAGTTCATGTAAAATGGTGCAATGGATATATCGGAAAAAACTATCTGCAAATAACAGAACTTATGCTTCGAGGAGACTCGAAAGAAATCATATATCTGGCATCACATCTCCCAAAGGTTCAGAAAGGTAATTTTTATAACAACCGATTACAGCTTTTTGAACCGGTTTCCAACTGAGGAAACGGTTAGTTAAGAAATAAGATATCATTTTTTGAGTTTTATTGGGATGTAAAACGGGTTGGTCCGGGCTTTATGGAAGATTTGATCATGTGCCAACCCGTTTTACATCCCAATAAAACTCAAAAAATGATACCTTATTACTTATATTTACATTTTTGACTTATTCATACTTTTAATTTGCCTGATTTGTGACTTTTAACGTGTGAAATGCATTATTTTTCAAACCCAACGGGATGTATGTAATCCACTGAACGCGCGTCAACCCTTTATGACGTCACTAAGAAATTACGTCGAACGTTTATCCATACGAAAATCTATGACCTCTTGACCCCATACCTGTATTTATACAGTTATACAGACACAAACTGACAGTTAGTGAATCAAGATTGGTACTGACTACTTTTTAATCAGAAAAGTCACCCAATATTTTCAAATTAATAATTAACAGTTTTTGTTTGTCATGTTTCCTTTTTGTTTGAAATTTTTACATTTTTTTTACAGATTTACAGGGATATGTCAAAATTGCACGTGGTGCAAAACAGGTAATTCATATTTCAAAAGTCATTATTTAAGGACAGATGATACAAACAAATTTATTTCTTTGAAAGGGACTTAATATCATGTCACAAGTTTAGAAAAAAGATAATTCTTAGAACTTTTTCTCCTAAAAAGTGGAAAATGAAATAGACTTGGAAAATATTAGTAATTTTTCAATATAAATACAAATATGGAAAAAACACACTCAGAAAAGGTTTACAGATGAAAAGAAATTTCAGAATATGTTACCTTGATGCAAAAAGTGTAATTAAATTAAAACTTTAGAAAATATACCAAGCCGGGTGAATTTTATTAAGAAAAACAAAATGGTAAAAATCAGCCTATGTTTTATTGCTGATATTTTTAACATTTTGTATTTTCTCATAAAATTCACCCGACTTTGTATATTTTTCTAAAGTTTATATTACACTTTTAGCACCAAGGTAATACGTATATTCTGAAATTTGTTTTCACTTGTAAACCTTTACCAAGTATTATTTGTCTATATGTATTTTTTTTTATTGAAATATTAGTGATATTTCCCAAGTCTATTTCATTTTTAGCTCTACTTATCAGAGACCAGAAGAGCTTATGCGATAGTAATTTGTCCGTCGTCTGTCCATCTGTCTGTCTGTCCGTCTGTCTGTCTTTCTGTCTGAAAACAATTTTTCAAAATGCTTCTTCTCCTACATCTTTGGTCCGATTTCAGTATAACTTTGCATA
Source organism: Saccostrea cuccullata (assembly GCF_032062105.1). NCBI lineage: Eukaryota > Metazoa > Mollusca > Bivalvia > Ostreida > Ostreidae > Saccostrea > Saccostrea cuccullata. The sequence continues at coordinate 53,917 of NW_026925713.1, forward strand.
CAAGTAGACTATAGTAAGATACATAATTCTGTGCATAGGTTTTTGATTTAGATGGACGGTGTTGCCGTGGTTACTAAAAAAAGAAATTCTTTCAAAATGCTACGCCTCCTACAGTTTTGGTCCGATTTCAATTTAACTTTGCATACAAGTACACTACGCTAAGATACATAATTCTGTGCATCGTTTTTTGATTTCGATGAATGAAGTTGCCAAGTAGCTAAAAAAAGAAATTTCTGAGAAATACTTTCAAAATGTTACTCCTCCTACAGTTCTGGTCCGATTTCAATATAACTTAGCATACAAGTAGGCTACACTAAGATACTTAATTCTGTGCATGGGTTATTATTTTGATGAGTGGCAAGGATTATTTTTCTTTATTTTTCTATTTATTGCTGTTTTAATGTTTCAAGTCCCAACTGCTACTTTCTCTTCCTTTGTTTTATTAAGTATAAACCAGTAGAGCTATAGTCTCGACAGACTTCTGGTCATGTTCTTAGGAGAAAAAATGCTCTGATTTTATCCACTTTTCTAAACTTGTGGCATGATATTAAATCTATTCCAAAATAAATAATTGTTTGTATCATCTAACCTTAATATTAGCATTCCAAATCCATAGTTCATTGAAAGGAAAATTTTAATGACTTTATCAAAACTGCATTCATATAGAAGATAAGGTGAGGCTTTTTTATATCAAAGTAAAACAACAAGTTTTAAACACAATTGAGGATTTGTTATGAAGATTTATATTTATTTCATCCATAGAGCCATCAAAGGAATGCAAACCTTTCTAATTATTAAAACGAAAGAAAATTGAGAATTTACCATTTTAAAATTATTTCTTTGTCTTTAAAAGATACAAAAAAAAAAAATCCAATACGAGTGGCTTCTTGTGTCCTGGAAAATCTTCAAATACAACTTCTTCTTAAACTTCGATATCAAAACACCTTTCTTTCTTTATATATAATTATGTTATCGATGGGTAGGACATGCCAAGATTATTTGTATTGTAATGTTTCTTTTGTAGTATTTGGTTTTTCAAACATATATTTTTTACATTTCATTTCGTTTGTTTTAATATTTCATTTGTATAATGATATAATATTCCAGTTTGTAGTCTGTATTTTCCATTTGTATTTATACATTCCCATTTGTAAACAAAAGGAAAATTATAAAATGTACAATACAAGGGAAAATTTCAACTATACAAATGGAAATGCGTACTGTACAAATGGAAATTAGTACTATACAAAAAAGGAATTGAAAAAAATGAAGATAACGAAAAAATGATAGATAACGTAGAATCATTGAATAGTAATGGAACATAATGTAATACATTTTATCAGTTATCCCATTTCCTCCATTGAGCGTGCTTCCACCTGTTATTACTTGAGGTCCTTATTTGCTCTGCACCTTTGTGTTGTTAAACTTAAATTTGAAGAATGCTTGTGAACCTTATATCTCCTTTGATGAAAACATCAACATAAAGAAATGCTTAAAATTTTAATATACTTTTAGATAACTGTTGATCTTTGGTTTGATGAAGGAAGGAAACCTCAAATATTACAAGAGAAAAGGTTACCATATTTTTTGTTTGAGAATGATGTACGAGGCTGGCAAGGAGATGAAATGAAGTCATTATCGGGTAAGTAGAATTTTACTGCCGTCAAAAGTTTCGAAATTGGTAATATTTGTTGCATTTGATAGCGGGGTTTATTTATATAATTGAATATTCTGAAGTTTTTTTTTGTTTAGAACGGACAGAGCTGCCAATCCTTCTCATTGCTAAAAAGGTTCTGTTTTTTAAGAATATAGGAATTGTGCATCCGCTGACAGAGAAATCAACAATAAAAGTAAGAAGAACAATATGTTACCTCAAAGATAAACTATTAATGATCATTACGTGAAAGCATGCTTTTTTAAATGATGATATACTATATTTAAACATTACAGAAATTATTACTATGTGCAGACGGTGTCGTAAGAGGAAATACTGATGACAAAGAAAGTTTGATAGGATATTTTCAACGCTTGGCTGAAGGTATTTTTTCAAAGAAAATGCACTTGCAAAAATATTAAAAATTTACGGTTATGAAAAAAAAGATATTTTCTGTAGAAAATATATTTTTTTTAAATCTGAATAAAGGAGCTACCCATAGAAGACAACTAACTACTGCTAAAACGACTTTTTGAATTCATACTTTTAAATCCTACGTTTAATAGTTTTGAGTCAGACGATTTTGCTTTAGAAGAATATACCAAGCTAAGTGATTTTTTAGGAGAAACGAAATGACAAAAAATAATCATTATCACATGCGCTGATTTTTACCATTTGACCTTCCTTATAAAATTAACCTTGCTTGGTGTATTTTTCTAAAGTTCATATTACAGTTTTAGCACTAATATAGCATATTCTGAAATTTGTTTTTATCTGTAAACCTTTACTGAATGTGTTTTGTCTATATTTGTGATTTTATTGAAATATTACTAATATTTTCTGAGGGTCAATTTCCTTTTCCAGTTTTTAGGAGAAAAAAATTCTAAGAATTATTCATTTTTCTAAACTTGTGGGATAATATTATGTCCCCTCCAAAAAAATGGGGTTTGTATCAATTGTCCTTAACAATTGTAATTATCGGGTATGTTAAGGAAGCATATTAGTCATTTCTCGAGAAATTTAGACTTTTTAAAGAAAAGTAAGTTTGATTAATTGTTTTTGTTTTGAACATATTTTATTGACAAGCAAAAGGATAAGAAACAAGTTCTAACAACGTACTGGTTCTTCTCCTTAAAAAAACACATAATAATTGTCATGCAAAGTAGTAGCAAAAACGTGTACGAATAAGATTCAATAATATATCGAACTAAATCTACAGGATTCATTTATAGATTTATGAACAGCGGAAAAAATGCCAATGTTTACTTCGATTGAGAGATTTTCCTTGCCCAATAGCAGTAGGTGTACATATATATGATGTTTAAATCAAGTCGAAAAAGATAGTCAAAAATATTACTTCGAGCATTACAGTATTTTTTACAAACAAAGAGAAAATGATAGGCATCTTCCTGTTACCACAATAGCAATAGGGATTATCAATGATATTACGTTTGAATAAGTCTTGGTTTAATACACAGTTGTGTCGTAATTTAGTATGATTAATGTTGGTAATGACGTTTACCAAACAAAAAAATTGATTATGCAATTTCTTATTGTCATCTCTCACAATCGGCAATCCTTGGCTGACTCCACTACGCTTCATACAAAAAGTATGAGGCCACCCGAGGATCACCGACTGTTAGTTTGATGATAATGCGATTATCTAAATATAGATAGAGATGTAAACAATGAGCGATCTGCCTTATTAATCAGAAAGAAAACAAGCTACACGGAAGTCCGACACACATCGCCTGGGTGGTGGGGGTTCTTCAAAATAAACATATATGTTCTCATGCATAGTCTTCCTGGCTATTACGTAAATGATGGTCAGAACTTGATAGAATCTCCTAACTAGCCCAGTACGTGTGTAAAGATCCTCTGCGGCCAACGCGTGGATCCAAGAATTCACAGATAAACAGTATCAATTTTAAAGCATTTATATAAGTAATCGCATTACCCGATATTGATTGATGATGAAAACTCAAATTTTTTGGTTCATTAATCATTCTATAAACTTGCTGTCATTTTTATAAAAAAAATACGAGTCTGATTAAGCGATCGAATGTATAAAGAGTAAATTAAGAAACTTCAGAAATTAGAAGCACATATTATGAGCGGATGCATTGATGTCCATAAGAAATAACAGACGTTGGAAGATTAAAGATCACAAAGAATCATAATGAGTATTTTCTTGCATGTCTAATCTATTTTTTTAAGGAGTTTTCATGTTTATAATTAAAGAACTTGCAATTAATCATTTCCTAATGCAGTTGTAATTGCAATAATGGCAACAAAGACATCAATTCACTTCTCCTATATTTTTGAAATGAGGTCAAAATTATAATTATACAGAATTGTTTAAATTTAGTATGCAAGTAAAGTTTACTTAAGCACAAAAATAAATAAACTCCTAATCATATATAAACACTGCACGTGAATTTGGAGGATCACTAAATTAATGATGACACAATACTGGATATTCCGAAAACACTCGAAAGTTCGAAGTTTCCAAATGAGGACTCTTTCCAGATAATTTGTAAATACTTAAGTTTGGTAGACAGCATTAAAATATTATAACTTGGCTTATTTTAAAAGCACGTGTGCTTTTTTTCTTTGGATAAGCTAAGTGTGTAAAATTAGGTTTCATATTTTAAGACTTGTGTGCTTTGCAGGTTAATTACGTTGATCATGTTGACGGCAGTTTTCATTCTCCTATGCTTTATTTTGACAGTACCGTGTGCATGTGCTTATATTTTATAAAGCGTTTATTACCAAGGTGAATCCAGAAGTCTTGAAAAGGGTAGGGTCCCACCGTAACACCAAAAAATGAATTATTAAATCTTATGGATATTTTGGATACACAATTTTACAAAATTCAAATGACATTCATAAAGTGGCAAATAATTTCCATATAAAAGAGTAAAAAAAAAAAACCAAAACATTGTTTTATTATAGTTCAGTGTGAAATGCTTTTGGCACATATGAATTATGATATTATTAAGATAATTTAAGACAATCGGATCTACGAATCTGTGCCCTAGCTCTTTTACCCTGTACTGTTGTAATTGTTCACTGCAAGCCCCCCCCCCCCTCTTATCCACACTGTTTGTTGAAGTATAGTCATGTACTTCCCCCCCCCTCCCAAAAGTTAAAATATTTCATTCCTATCCACAACATAGGATTTTGGAGTTTGATCGTTATTCTTTTTTCCCAATCTTAAATTGTTCATGTAAACTGCCACTCCCCTTCCCTAGAGGAATAGAAAAATCTGTAATAACTGAGAAAAAAGTTAAAATTCCCTGTTTATTCTGTGACAGTAATAAAGCCAAAGAGATGACAATTTAGGCTTTCTGGAAAGCCAAACTTGTAAGCATTATTAACAATACCATCTATATACTCAGACCAGCTGAAATTTTGTGACAACAATATACCCAAGTGGCGATGCGCCGATACAAACTCCAGTGCATTGCCTTGAAAATACAACTGAGGTAGTACAGGTAAATGTTTTAAAGAAAAAAATACAACCTTTGTTTTTGCTGGATTAAATCTTAAAAGCCATTTACTCGACCATTTATCTAAAACATCAAGATCATGGTTTAACCTGTTTTCTATAATTTGGTCAATTATATGTTGCATGTTGTAGTGAATTGTCATCAGCAAATGATATACACATTGTAAACATATTTTCCGCAACACCATTAATATATATTAGAAAAAAAGAGGACTTACAACTGAGCCTTGAGGTACACCTGCATGTATATTGAGGTTGGATGATAGCAGATCTTTATACATAACTTTTTTGTAATCTAATTCTCAAGTAACTTGTAAACCACAGTAAAGGATCACCAGATATTCCATACGTTTGTAATTTGAAAAGAAGACCCTTGTGCCATACTCTGTCGAATGCTTTAGACAGATCGCAAAAAAGCCATACAACACGATTTGCCTTCATCTATACTTTGCACAATACTATGATAAGTTTCTAGAAGTTGGTACACTGTAGAGTGAAAAGGTAGAAAAACCCGCTTGATATCGATAAAATAAACTGTTATAATGAAAATAATTATACACGTGTTTGAAAATAATTCTCCCCATAATTTTGCTAACACAGCTTAACAACGACACAGGCCTATAGTTAGACACACACGACAGATCATTCTTTTTAAAGAGAGGTAATACATGAGCTGCTTTCCACATGGACAGGAAAACATTCTCTGACAGTGATTTAGTGATTTATTTAGTCAATGGTTTTGAAACGGTAGAAACAGTATTTTCAAGCATTTTGTGACTGATACAGTCGGGGGAAAAACATTCTCTGACAGTGATTTAGTGATTTATTTAGTCAATGGTTTTGAAACGGTAGAAACAGTATTTTCAAGCATTTTGTGACTGATACAGTCGGGACCCGTGGCCTTATTAACAGGAATTATTGAAATAATGTCAGCTACCTCTTGTTCATCAATAATGATATTATTAAGATTATCACTACATGAAGAGTAGATTTGTGGTAGACTATGGTTTTTATCATCAATACAGGAGATGGATGAAAAATAATTGTTGAGTGCTTCAATATTATCTTGATCAGAAAAAGCTAAGCTAATTTCCCGATTATCAGTAGTAATTTGTTATGGAGGCATATCATTGGATGATTTAATGTTAAATGCATCCTTCATAAGTTTCCAATATAATTTGTTGTTGTTTTTGTTTGCGTCCATTAGGTGCATTTCTATATTGTTATAGTAATTAGATATAACATATTTTATCATATTTTTGAACGTGTTTCGAACTTTTCTGAATTCAGCCCAATCCGGATCTTTTTTTGTTCTTAATGCCTTATTTCGTAATCTATTTCTAAGTCTTAGAGTTTTACGCAGAATGGAGTCCATCCAAGGTTTATCTCGTGGACGAATAGTAATTAATTTTTCACAGAAAGATTGTCTAACACAAGAAAGAAATTTATTTGAAAAATTGTCGGTAGCCGCGTCTATATTGTCGGCATCATTGATATATTTATCCCAATCACAATTTTGTATTTAGGAATTTAATTTGTCAAAGTCACCATTCTTATAATCCTATACCTTTCTTTCGTAAGCGCGATTGTAATTTATATTCGAGGCTAGTGCAATATAAGTTGCTTTGTGATCACTAAAAGCTAGGTCAATTTCAAGGACACCCGAATCATGTACCTGAATATCAGCTGGAGTGAAAACTGGGTCAAGAAGCGTGCGTGTATTGTTAAAAATTCTCTTTGGTACGTGGATGTTATTGACAAGATTGGATTTTGAAACTATTTCACGTGTTATGTGTCTTTAAGGTGTATTTAACAAATCTACATTTATATCACCAACAATTATGATTTTACTCGAGGATTCTCCTACTTTATCTAAACTCCATGAAAGTTTAGTCCAGAAACTGGCATCAGCGTTTGGAGGTCGATAAATTCAGCAGAGATAGTATTTGCAGGTACATGTACGGTTTTCGATTTCTAACCAAATACACTCAAAATTAACTGGTTCATAGTCTTGGCGTCTTGTTACATGTATTTGATTTGAAAAATATATCATAATACCACCCCCAAAACAATTTCTATCTTTTTGTATTACTAAAACCATCTAATAATAGATTATCATTCAATATGGGATGGTCAAGATGGGTCTTAGTGAAACACAATATATCAAAGTCATGGACGAGTGAGTTCAAATAACCTAATTTGTTTCTTATACTGCGAATGTTTAGATGCGAAATGCCAAGGACACTTTCGATAGTGGGTCCTGGATTGACCTCAATATCACCACAGGCTAATAATATAACGTAAACAGCTGCAAGTAAAAGTTGATATACACTAAGTTTTTCTTAAACCGTGTCGTACTTCTAAGCAATGTACTGTAAAGAACGCGCGATAAAAATTCACAAACCGAGATATGGTATGAGTTAGACTTGCATATACCTATACAGAATAAATATAAAAGACCGATTAAAGCAAAGGTATTGTTCAACAGAGTATCCATTGTCTAAAATTCGGTAAAAGTGTACAGTAGGAAATAAAAAAAGATGCTACAATGGTGTTTTTTGGATAGGAGTAACATACAAAATAGACAAAAAAATACAGTATTCGGTAAATTCAGCGGAATACATGAAGCATGACAATTTAAATTGTAAGGATTATAAAGTGTAACACAAAAAATACTGCAACAAAAAAATGAACAAAGGAATAACATTGAGAATAATAACAAAACAAAGAAACAGGAAAGAGGAATATTGTGTGTAGGAAATATATACAAATACTGTGTTGTACACATAATACTTTTTACAAGAATTTTTGGCATCAAAGAAATTTGAGGTTGATTGAACAAGTGATTGAAATGAACAAGTAAGTTGAACTGCACATAACAAATGACATAAACTGATGCAGTTTATTTTACATAAGTTCTAAGAAAGAGAAAAAAACTGGTGTGGGAGGAAAGTTTAAGTCCTAAATTTATGCAAACGCATTTCAGATTACCGATTTTTGGTTACATTTTAATAGATTGCCATTTCGTGTCCCAAGGGTACTAGATCTGCCTCTTCTCGAATAAAATGAGCATTATTGTCCCGATCATATATTTTGATCTTTCCATTGGAGGACGACACTGATTTTATCCTGTGATTTCGACAGAAGTGTCTGCTCAGGAACATGATCTGCAATTCAAATATGTTTTTGTTAGAATATGTGCACATTGGAGAAGTGAAATGAAAAACGATGTGTAAATTTCAAATGTTCAACATCATAACAGCACGTTGGAGCTAAAAAAAATAATTCCGTCACTTGAATTAAACAATAACGGCAAAAAATCTACTAAAATGTGAAATGAATGTCAAAATTCATTTCACCTTCCCATGTCAGCTCATGAATGCCGTAACTTGACCTCATATTCTATAATGACGTCGTATCTAGGTAGTTCAGAGAAGTTATACAGTTTGAACAGTTTGATATTTTATGGACAGTCTTGTCCTTGCCAGAACATGGTTAGAAATGTTCATTAGAATAGGCGACAATGTTTACACTTCAGCGTCAATGATGCAGTGTCGAACGAATATCTCCTTTAAATACTAAATGTCCTTTCCTAGGAATCTTTCCATGTAAAGTATCTGTAGAAAATTACCGTAGTATTTCCCTTAAAAACCGCTTCGATTTATTTAAAGTTCATGATCTATGAGGAAAATATAACATTTAATAAGTTGGAATTTAAAACAAATGCACGCAAAGTAGCATTGATATTTTTTGATATTAAGTATATTCTTGATGCTTGCCAAAGCTCAATTAATCGATTGACAGTTTTAATTCGTCCCATTTGAAAAAAAAAGATCTTTCATGTAGAGACGTCACAAATTGTTTTCGTCTTATATCTACATGTGTTGAAGAAGGCATGTCTAGAAGTTTACAGGTTAATCTAGCAGTTACTAACCCTAACCTCTCAGGAGGTTTTGGGGTGTAACATTAATCACTTTGATAGGTTCGTGGACTAACCTTAACTTATTCGAGGACTAACCCTTATCCTCGGATTTGGTAAATTTTTCGAGTGGGTTTAAAAGACTTACACTAATGTCCAGTGTTTCCTCAAATGCTGATTTTTGTTTTAGGAGAAAATAGATTCCCAATTTTTTGTCAACTGTTGTGAAGGATGAAAGTCAGCAATTAAGCGCGACCTTCATAATGAAGGATTAGGGCGACAACTGTCGACCTTTTTATGGCATTTTAGGTTAAATGTCAAATTGTCAACCATTTAGGGAAAAGTTATCCTGTGGACTATTTTAAACGCAATTATTTTGACGTAATAAATCAAATATCAGATATGTTGTAACGATTTCCCCCCGTTTGTGACTTTATAATTTTAAAAAGACCTCAATGTGTTCATGTAGTTGACATGGAAAATTTTACAATATTTCATAAATAAATAACAATTCGGCAACAAAATTCTAAAAAGCTATTTTTAGCATATATGTGTCAGTCAAATCATTGACATTGGTCTTTAGTAAAGTAGGGATACCGAAGATGAAGTCTCTATCTCTTGTGGTTCAAAAGTTATGGCAAAGTTACGAAAAAACTATTTTTAGCATAAAGGTCACCATCAAGGTCACAATGTCATTGACCTTGGTGTCATTTGTAAGGGCTTAGTTAGTGGAGTATGCATACTAAATATGAAGTCTCTCTCTTTCATGGGTCAAAATTTATGGCGAAGGTTAAAGTTTACAGATAAAATGCTATTTTTAGAATATAGGTCACAGTCAAGGTCACAATGCCATTGACTCTGGTGTCATTTGAAGAGCTTAATTAGTGAAGTATGCATACCAAATAGGAAGTATCTATCTTTCATGGTTCAAAAGTTAGGGCGAAGCTTAAAGTTTGCAGACAAATTGACAAACAAACAAACAGACAAACAGACAGACAGGACAAAAACAATATACGCCCCGGATCTTTCAATCCGGACGCATAAAAACTGGGTTTTGAAGTGGTTCGGACACGTAATCATTTTTATATTTATATTCTCTATATGTAGACAGGCTTATTTAAAATCGGTCGCCTAGAAGTTTTTGCTTGTTAAAATTGAAATAAAACAATTAGTATTGAATTACGTAATTGCGTGCATTTTTATTCATAAAGAATATGCAAAATAAAGCAATTCATTTCGTTATATTTTTATTGTGCGGTGATTTTTTCACGTAATGACTTGAGAAAAACTTTATAAATTTTTTTTGAAAAAAATTGCTCTCTTCATCTATTTTTAATGGATATATTTCACATTGTACATACCGTAATACAGGTTATTTCTGAGGTTGGAATTTTTTGCAATTTAATCATAAAAAAATTTTGCGTTTTCTTACACTATGATTGCAGTATGTGGTCATCAAAAATTTCATAGAAAAATATGCCATGATTATGTTTTGTAAATTTAATCAGGCACATGAATGAAAGGTGCCTGAGAACAGGTACATATAATACGCTATTTAACCTGAAGTAACTACAATCATTTAGTTACTCTTGTTAAAATTATGCCTAATCCCAACTGAAAGTAATTATTATTGTAACAGTACTAGTCCACTCAAACAACAATTCAAAATCTTGATTCTAATGCCCTGTTCACAAGGAGAGTTTAATTCGAATTAAATGTAAAGTTACTGCGAATAAGCTTCGCTTAGCGTTCACACGGAGAATTTAATGCAAATAGTTTAATTCGAACTAGTTTACTGCGCATTAAATAACTTCGCATTAGTTACGAGTGAACGCCGAGCAAAGCTAATTCGAATTAAATTTTGAGGCATGCGTAATAGCAAAATTAGGTCAAATGCCACATGTCCGTGGTCAGCTTGAAGTATTTGTGCTTTTTTGAGTGAAAAACCAAGAAAAATTGTGTAAATCACTAAAATGGGTGTACAGACACTGTAACATTATATCAAATGCATCTGCTTCTGCATAAGGTCACGTGATTTGCAATTGACGTCATAATAGCCTTACTGACGCCTGGCCGAAAAAATAGCATTTTAATTTGCATTAGTTTACTTCGCATTAGATGTCGTGTGAACGCGATTTAATTTGCATTAGTTTACGTCGCATTTATTTACTGCGAATTAAACTCGTCGTGTGAACAGGGCATTAAACTTGGGACTTATAAATCTGATCTTTCAATCATGATTTTTTATTTTTACAAAAATATAGGCGATGATAATTAATGTCCCCAAGCCTTAATCTAATTAAAATACATTTAGATTTAATTGCCAGCAAAATTAATTTGGGATTTTCATTTTAAACTAAAGCAAACAATTGCATAATCAACCACCCTAAAAATACAGGAGAAGCATGCATTGAGGCGTAACTAATACTCAGTCGTCTGAGTCTGATTTGGATGAATTTCACGAGACAATCAAGCCATATTGTATACATAAACAACAATATTAGTCATGGTCGCAAGACACTACAATGCTGAAAAATGGAAAATTAGAAAGAAAGAAAAACTGTAAAGTTTTGTTTGCAGCTATCGGAAATTCGATGTCCTCCGATTTTTTTCGCTATCGAAGAAACTTGTAACTGGTACACAGAGTATAAGACTTCTTTCAGACATAGGCACCAGTGTTCATACTTGCATGTATAAAATACCTGAAGTCAGATTAAAAATATTTTGAGATTGTAATTTTGGGGGATTTGTCCTTTCCAAAAAAATCTGCAAAAATTGGACAATCGCAGAAAATACACGTTATACGGTATACATAAAGTTGAAGAACACTATTCTGAGCAGTGAAGCGAAATTATGAAAGAGATAAACCTCAGAGTAAGTTTTGAATGATACTTACAAATCATATTTTTGAGCTTCTTTAACAAAATTTATAAATTTTGAAATACATAGCACATTGTGGATGCATCCTAATTCCCGTTGTTATATCTATGGGTGACGAGAATCTTCGTGAAGAGACAGTTGAAAACGTTATTAAAGACAAGATTCCTGTAATATTCTTCGAGGTAAGAAATTTAATGTTTTTAAAGTTCTAATTCATTGAAGAATTCTCGCAGCTTTCCAAAAAAAAATTTGATGATCAAAACACTAGCCAAATGTATGCAAAAAATTATATTATGACAAATAAAGGAAACTTTTGTCAGTGAATTTCAAAGCTTGTGTGAGTGTTGGATTTATTCATTTCCTGATACTTCTAAGTGTTAAGGATATCAAGTTCAATTTTTGTAGAAAACAGAAAAAGAAGGTATTAGGCATAAAGATAAATGCATGATTTAAGAGGCTTTTCTATTTCTATTTTTGGCAGGGTTCATTCAGATATGCTAGTGTATCCCTGTTTGAGGAGAATGATCATGAGGACAAATCCGTTCCAAAGATGGAAACAGTTTTTGACTTTGAAATTAAAACTCCCTGGAAAGTTAAACAAATCAAAAATCAATTATTTTTTAACAATCCTCAAAGAAAACGCCGTGGTTCTTTATCTATAATGGATTACTTCACTTACTGCTGGTATTCAGACATTGATGAAACCTTTGATGCAACGGTCTGTTGCATGCTGATAGCTGGTGCGTATCTTAACGTTTTTATTTCATTGTTTTATTTTTTGTGTACCTCCTACATGATCGGGCACATGTTCGAGTTCCCAGAGCAAAACATGGATAGGATATTTTTTCTATAACATTAAAAGGTGCCCATCTCTTATTTGCTTTTACTCACTCTCTACCACTGAATAGCATTTAATAATTTAGTTTTGTTTGTATTCTTATCTCTCATTCAATTTTGTTGGTTGATTTCTGAAAAGGATCACAAATTTTCCTGTATAATCTGGTTTGGTATGGGAACACACCCCCTTAATAACCAGCTTAATCATCTGTATCCATGCAATCCCCACATTTCCAGTCCTCAGGATTCAAGCAAAAATCAAGATTGAACAAATGTACCTTTAACCTCAAACATTATATTGATCTTACCTCGTGTAAACAAACATCATGGCTGCTAGATCTATGTATCAGTTTTTACCTCCCCTAGTTCTCCATCACTTCTGTTACTACTTTTGCATTATTGCGCGGCAAATTTGAACTCATAAAAAGCAGCACAATTTTACATCCACAATTATTAATTAGTTCAATAGTAAATTATTATGAATGACTCTAATTCTTGGACGTTTATTCGAGTATTACCTGGTTTGGGTCTTTTTACTCTTTTTTGCTTCGCTGACCTAAACCAGGTGATATCGAATAATTTGGCCAAGAATTAGTCATTCCTTAAATGATACTTTCATATAAAGTATAAAACATAATCTCGTAGTGCAGCTCCTATTTTAATTTTTAAGGTGACACTTAAATCTCGGGATTCCCAAATGCAAGACTTGGACTTTGCCATTATAAGAATAAGGGAGGCGGGGTATTATTTAGTGAGCTATTTGCTCAAAGTATCTCTAGTCTAAATTAAATCGTACGAGTTATGCTTTTATTGTACTATTGTGGATTTTCATATATCTATTTTACTGTAAAAGTATTACATTTGGCTGTGTATTCTTTTTAGCGCTTTTGGCGTAGTGAAACTTCCGCTAATTCAAGTACAACGCTAAATGTCTTGCACATATACGCATAAAGAGAAACACTGAGATATGTGCTAAATCGAATCTACGCTTACATGTTCAAAAATCAATTTCCGACAAATATCGTACATTCTAAATATAAAACTTTAACAGTTTTGGTATTTTTTTTTTAATTTAAACTGGCCATTATACCAGTGGTTATAATTGCTCTAAAGGGATTTATAGTAGACGTAAGTAAATAATCACTAACAAAAGGTTGTCAGAAAGCTAAAATTGGTTCGCCTCTTTAATTGCTTTTATCTGTTCTCGCAGGCACGTGTTATCTCTGCTAAGCTAATCTCGCTGAGCCGACTAATGCAAATCCATTACATATATTATCATCTTATTTTTACTGCAATTTTTGTTATGATAAAAATATCAATTAAATATTTTTTTTATTCATGTATTGTAAAGTATCTATGAATGAAAGAATCCAGAAGACACCTGGCGATTTCAAGGTAAGATGTATAATTATCCTTAATTCTCAATATTTACTTTATTTTGCAAATGAATGCCCTTAGAAAACACAATTTGAAAAGGCGATTTTACATCTCGGTAAAATACTTTCGTCATGTGACCATAAATTGATTATTTAGTCATATGCGATCTGTGTTTTTTCATAGTGACGTCATCGACGTGTTCAATGCATTCAATTTATATCATTGACTTTTGAAAGAAAATGTAACTATTTAGGGATTTAGACCTTCAGTTCTTCACTTTTTTTTTAAATCAGTCACGTATGTAAATGTAAGTAACAGGTTATAATTTTTTGAGTTTTATTGGGATGTAAAACGGGTTGGCAAATAATCATATCTTCCATAAAGTCATTATTTAAAGGATTTGACCACCTGACGAACCCGTTTTACATCCCAATAAAACAAAAGAAATAAACTTTATTTCTTTAAACATAATTAAATTTTATAATTGATTTTTTTCTTCTGTTTGTATCTTGGAACTGAAAATGAATATACCAAAAAATTCTCTCTGAAACTTTAACTTAATATTTCATTACATTGATTCTGCAAATATCTTTAAAACCAACTAAGTAGTACTCGAAAAATCGTGTGCACAAAATTAGAAAAAAACAACATTATATATAAAGACAAAGGCATAAATCTAAGCTAAAAAATAAGTGAGATAAATCCGACATAGCCGGGGTTAAACCAAGATCGCCCGAATACAAGAGGTCCACGGGCCTTATAGGTCACCTGAGTATCATGTAACAGCTTTCCAACAATGTTCTAAACCAGAGGTCACGAAATTCACAACGAAAGAGGCACCATCGCCAATCATAATTTTAAATTTGGCATGCTTACTCTTTTTACTTAATACCTAGAGGTAGATCAGAGTAATTAAGAGAAATGCACTTCCACTTTTAATTTTAACTACTTGTGCACCCCACCCCAAAGGAACCCTGACCCTGGAGCAATATATTTAAAAATTTTGGAAATTTTATTATAAATTTTATTTCATTATAAATGGTTTATCAATACCAATGAGCAGATTTCAAAGCATTAATTTATTTTTAGATTATGTAATTCTCCCATTCCCTTCCAATACCGCTGACCCAGGGGCATGAAATTTTGCTAGATGCACCTTTCTTCATCATAAATATATATACTTGGATCATTGGCATAATACACAGAAGCAAAGGAAAAGATTTTCAAAGGATGAATGTATTTTCACTATATAATCAAAAGAGCCCCATCCCCCACCTACACTAATACACTATATAATCAATATAGCCCCACCCTAACACCAGAACCCCTGACCCTAGGGCCATAAAATTCATAATTTTGAAAGAGGCACTCTTCCTCATCATAAATATATCCTCAAATAGCTTTTTTTATACCCAGGAGCAGAGGAGAAAATTTTCAAATATTTAATGCATTTTCACTATGTAATCAATATAGCCCCGCCTTAACACCAGAACTTCTGACCCTGGGGCCATAAAATTCACAATTATGAAAGAGGCACTCTTGCTCATCATAACTATGTACTTAGTTAGTTTATTTAATATCCAGAAACAGAGAAGATTTTCAAAGAAATAATGCAGTTTCACTATATAATCTATATAGCCCAACCCTAGAACTAGAACCCTTTACCCAAGGGCCATGGGTTTCATACTTTTGATAGAGGACTCAATGCTCATCACATTCATGCTAACAGTTTGCCTGCTCGGTGTCCATGAGTAAAGTAGAAGATTTATAAATATTTCAATAATTTTTGTGGTTTTGGCCCCACCCCTCAGGACCCAGGGAGGCAGGGACCATGAAATTCACAATTTTTGTTCCCTTTCACCTATAGATGCTGTATACAAAATTTTGTTGAAATTGGTTTAGTGGTTTCAGAGAAAAAGCTGAAAATATTCAAATGTTAACACACGACGGACAACGGACGCCGATGGACGAAAACGGATAGCAATAGGTCACCCGAGTGACTCAGGTAACCGAAAAGGGTTTTTTGTCATTCATATTTTTTTTTATTTCTGTCATAAAATGCATCATACAAACATTACAAAAGCTACAACATAGTGGAAAAAAGGCAAATATTTATACAAAATAGACATAAAGTACTTTCATTGAACAATTTCTATATATTCTCTGTTCTCGATATTCTCTATATTTCTATATATTCTATACATTACTTTTTGTAACTTATCTTCACTGACTAAGAAACGTTTTCAAAAAATCCCAACTTTGCTTTATCATGTCTGTTTTTTTATGAGAGAGGGAAAAGGAGGAGAAAAGCTCTATAGTTCTATAATACGAGGGCCGTTCAAAAATTACGCGGACTTGTTGCACAAAAAAAACATTTGACGACATAATCGGGCAAAAGCTCACACATAATATAGGAGAGTCTTTACTTATATGGTCTTCAAAATTTCAGATCAAAATGTTGTAAATTGGTATCAATTTTGAGTAATTTTTCTGGACATATCATTAAGTCACGGAGCAGCAAAGTAGACGTCACAGGCATTATAAAAATATGTGATTGATCTTTCATTTTCTCAACATTTTCCCAAGAGCACTTGTACAGTTTGAGTTACCTTATCTACTCAACATCCAAACACATTTCTTGTCAAGCATACAATCTATTAAACAAGTAAAGAATATTCTCTTTTTTTGGTTTAAAACCAAAAACTGCAGGCATTTATGAGATATATTGTGATATTGGTCACTCTCAATCACGTTCTTTCCAGTCCGGATAAAGTTTTCGTCGATAATCTTCTTCCCGTCCTCCCATACAGCCATTTTACAGAGGTCTACCGGTCTAAATTTATGGACGAATGTCATGAATATCCTAGTTTACTACATGTTTAATTTGCATATTTTGGATCTATGTTGGCGATATCTCGAGCATTACACATAATTTAACAAAAGTGTGGTGCGCCGTCATTTCAGGAGACGTCATTTTCACAGTCGTTTTCACGGGAATCGCATCAGAGAAAAATCACTATATTTCTGTTAGTACTTCAAATATCACCTCAGAAATCTAAATACATAATAGTAGAACAATTTAAAATTACATTTGAGAAAATTGTCGAAAAATATCGCGAATTATAGAAAATTAATGAGTTTAATTTTGGATTCCGCATGCTTTTGCTTCAAATTATTTGTCGTTGCTCCGTACCTCTCCATCAGCGATATAAACATACCGATAATTTTAGTAGAATTTTTTTATAATACAAAAATTTTGCCCAAAATTTATTGGAATCTTTAAGATACATATTTCTGTGAATTTTTATAACTATATGACGTCTATAAGAGTAAATAATAGCACAGTCCGCGTAATTTTTGAACGGCCCTCGTATTAAAGTGCTTCCAAAAATGCAAGAAAAAAGGCGTTATTTTTTCCCACTTACAATGCATTATATATTGCTTTGCAATTAGAATAATTATGTCAACGACCTGAAAGCAGTTTTACTAGAAGTTTCATATCCAAATATAATTTCTTCAGGTGTAAATTTAATTATCAAACCAGAAGTGTTACGAAGTTCATCTCTTAAATTAGACCATAAAGTAATTAAAAAAGGACACAAGCATATTAGATAAATGTTTCTTTAGTATCATGACAAAAGGAACAAAGTTCTGTTTCAGCTAATTTACATTTCATAAGTTTGCTGTTTGTAAAAAAAATATTTGATGTAAAAGTTTAAACTGAAAGCAGCGAAGCTTCGTGTTCTCTGTTATCAAATAGGATAAAGATAATGAGTATCTCCATTTATTTTCAGGAATATATATTGAAAGTTTTTCCTCCCATTTTCTTCAAGCCGTTTTAGGGGACTCTGCTATCTAAATTTGTATTTAACATGTTTTTATTATTAAGTTGGTTAAAATTTTACCGTGATTAAATCATTAATGAATAATATGCCATTGATTATCCATTTTCGCTTAAACATGTATTTTTTCCGACTTTGACACCATTATTTAGCCATAGTGGTTGACTTAGAATTTCAAAGGGGATGTGGTAGAGTTTTGACTAGCCTTTCCCCAGGATATTAATACACTTTTTCAGAATGGATAAAATTTATTCGCAATGGTTTCTAAATCTTCTCATCTAAAATACCACATTTTGTCGTTTCCGAATTTTTGTGTCGTGTCTGAGAACAAGAGTTTCCATATTAGGGTCAAGTAATTTCTTGACCCATGATATTTTCAAGGCTTGGCAGAAGGATGCTAGATGAGGAACCTTAATCCCTCCGTTTTCTGTTGAATTATATAGAACAGTGCGCTTGATCTTGTCTGGTTTGCCTTCCCAAATAAATTCAAAAAACATATATTGAAGTTTCTTTAAAAAATCTTAAGGTTGGTCTGGAAGAACAGTAAAAAGTTAAACAAAAATAGGTAAAACCAGTGTTTTGAGCACAGTGACTTTTCAAATCAATGTAAGGTTTTTAAAAGACCAATCATTTATAAGCTTCTTCGAAGCCTGTAATGCCTAGGTCACATTTAAGCTGATGGTCGGGCGACAAATTTTTTCTGGTCTTGTCGGCTAAAAACATGATCGATCGACACGAGTATCGGGCGACACGGAGCAGTCACATTAATTCCTAGGAACACCAATGACTTGGATAAATTACACAACAAATCTTTTTTTCTTTAGAAATCAGCAATATTTTTCATAGATCTATATTCAGATAGGTGATGTGAGTAATGTTTGCAAGGCAAGGTGGCAGAATTTTGTAAGATTGTAGCTTAATGTTGAAAATGTGTGCAAAATTTTGAATAGAATTACATAAAAAACGAGAAATGGTGCTTATGTTAGCAGCAAAGAATAATTAGGATTTCTAAATATTATTTCCATTCAAAAAATATGTATCAATCCATGCATCAACATCTTGTTTGTGTTGTGAAACCTTTATAGATTAGATATTCACAAGTCGGCCAATAGTCGCCCGATCATCGAGCTTTGAGCTACAGTTTGATTTTAACCGTCGGCCGAAATTTTTGACACCTTTATTGTCAAACGACGGACGACCGACTTAATAAACTGAGCGCCGAGGGTCGGACGATGATCGAAGGTTGGTCGACAGATAAATTTAATAGAAGAAATCGGCCACCGACGCAGAAAAATTATAACTTGGACCGATGGACACAAAATTGGTCGGCCGACAAAAAAAGAGGTCAAAATCGGGCAAGACAACGGCCGATGAATCGCCGACTGTCACCCGAAGAATCCCATTTTTGCTTCAAAAAACCGTCGGCCGTTGGTCGTTTTTGGAAATGTGACTGGGGTTTAACTTTTCCTCATAGTTACATGTATCATAAGTTATATCAGTTTCGTTTAAGTCAAAAGTTATACCTAAGATTTTGAATTTACCGTCGTGGTTCCACATTATTTTTTTCTTTTGTCTTAATCTCTTGACCACAGCCCCTTTTTGCACCAATCCATAAAACTTGTGTTTTTTCGAAATTGGGTTTTAGCCCGGAGCAAGCAGCAAAAAGAGTTTATGCATGTCAATGCTAAGTGAAGGGATTTTTCATCATCTTCGAGCGCTAGAGAAGTATCGTCTGCATATTGGCAAACAATTAAGATATTCTGATTCTTTAATACGAATTCCCTTAATGTTCGGACTGATTTTTAAAGATGAGCTGAGGAGCTCTAATGGCGTTAGGATTATTTTTGTGCTTGTAGTTGCTAGAATTTTTTGATAGTCTAAGGGCACATTAACATCTCCGACGATTATAATAGAGTCATTTCCAATAACTTCTATCTTGCGATGAATTGAAGAATAAAAGTTTGGATTATCCTTATTTGGACCGTATAAAGCAACTAAGGTTAATTTTTATTGAAACATTTTAAGTTTAAAATAATAAATTTCCCTTCTGAATCAATGATTTCTTTACATATTTCAAATTCGAACGAGTTTTTAAATAAGATCGCAACTCCCCTGCTGCTGCTACTATTTGAACTAAAAACCCCTTTAAATCCGCATTCAATTTTCCAAATTGTTTGCGTTTCTGTCGAGCTATGTGTATCTAAGTATAAGGTAAGTAATATCAAATTTATCTCGACATCTGTTAAAAATATCCCTACGTTTTATATTATTTGAAGCAAGTCCCCGACAATTTTGGCAACCATTTTTGCAAGCAGATTCACATTGAGATTGATATTTGAGATTAAACAAAAACTATAAACAAAAAAAAATCTATTGAAGGTGAACTGATGAAAGTGTTAACTCCATTTATTTTTGATGCGTTCAATTTTGCCCCCTTGCAATTCCTCATAAAGATGTCGATGTAATCTTTTTCCGCATGTCTTTTTACTTCTGTACCAGTCCATCTGTCTTACAATTATGAAACACGTGTCTGGTTCTCAACGTGAAAAAAAAAAAACACTACGTCTACACGGAAAAAACATGTTTTAAATCATTGTATATAAGTTATAGTTTTTGAAGAACCATATATGAAATAAGTTTAACCAATTATAGTTGACGTTTGAAGAAACCTTAGATTAAACTTTTAGTTTGACACAGAATTTCAACGTAAATTCTACGTGACAATCAGGCTTCAATTCAAATTTCATTTACCCTTATGCTAGTTTCATTCAATCAAACAATCAGCTGTTTCCGTAAACCCCTATCTGCTAAATGTATGAATTTACGGAGACAGCCGCCATTTTGTACCCTCTTCAGATATTTTTTTAAATGTTAATATCTAGAGTTTAGATTATCAATATTCAAACAAATTATATATTAATTATTACAAGAACAAGTTTTATTACCATTAAAAATATTGAAAGACAAAAATTACAAAATTCGACTTTTTAAAATTTAATCTGGAAACAATAGGAAGTACTGAAGACGAACTAATTGTTGCGTCCTGGATAGTATTTATCACGGTCTATTATCTCTACTTGGCACTGCTAGCAAATTTTCTAAAAATCTATCGGATAAAATAATTACAGCACATTTGTTCTGTAAATTTCATTTAAATCCACCCAGTAGTCTTTAAGATATCGCGTGCACGACAGAAGATGTACGGAAAAATTGTAATAATTAGATACAGTAGAATCACTATAAGGTCTTCTGTGTAAATGAATACATTAAAAAGGAAATCAATTGAATCGGTATGGGATCTTCCTTGAAGACAGAATACCTTAATTACACACGAAACTACGAGGTTGCAATTTTTACAAACTGTAGTCTTTTCTGCTTTAGAATGTTACCATATTAATATGTTTAAAAATGGTTCGTTTTCAAGTCCAATATAGCTATAATTTAATATAGTTATAGTTAATTTATTTGCAAGATTTCATGAAGTTCGCAGCACTTTTCAAATATCTAAATGCTTCTTGAGTTTATGGGTAAAAACCTGACAAGATACCTGGTACATTGAGGGTATTAGCTTGCAATAAATCGATTTATTAGGGCCCTTTCATTACTTTTTCAATGAATCTGCATACAAACACACGACAGTATCACTTGTCTGGAGAATGTACGGACAGTTTATAAATAAAATACTAAATTAGACATCGCATCCAAGTCTTATTTATTTGCACTTGATATTTTATTTGAGAACAATAGAAATTTTTATTGTACAAATGTGACTTGATCAGCCTCTCACTGTGTTCAAACTGTGTTATTTTTGACGTCACATTGACAAGTGCATATTGATCGATGCATCGTATATATACTGTTGTGTGGGATTTAACAAACGACAAAACTGCATGTAATAGTAAGTTTGTATGTAGTATACAGAAATCCAGATGTTTGAAATAGCAAATAATTTCATTTTGTGGTATTTTGAAGACCTTTTATTATGTTTGACGTAATAGTAAACATTTCCAGTACAAATTAGGCCCCGCCTCCTTACTCAACCTGAAATGTGCTACGTGATATTATTGATACTATAATGAAAATTCAATGTTTAAATGCTATATTTATTCTATACTCATTTTAAATAGGAAAACTATTCGAATGCACTGACTATGTACCTGTTAAAGAGAGGAAAATGGACATTTCCAATTGATCTCACAGAGAACTTCTTCAGTCATCGCTCCATTGAGTATATTTTTGAAAAAGTAAGTGTTTGACATAACTATCTTTATATGGAATTAGCGTTTATTGATTCAATTTAAATTCAAACACTAAATGCATTTCTTTATTTTGAATCAAGTAAAAATTCCTTTTGGGACCTACAACTTTTAGAGAATGAAGAATGAATCTGAACCGCTTTGCCCTTGCCATGACCTTTTATCAATATTTAAGATTTTTACTATTCCTTACTTATCGTGTACAAAATGTTTCAATCGAATTTTTGAGACATATAACTTAAAAATATGTTGCTCATTTCGTTCTTATTCGTCTCACTTTAGTCATCAATTATCTGTGGAAGACCTGTACGAGGCACATTTTAACAATACTAAAATTTGAGTTAGCAGCAATTTAGCGTGCCCTATTACTTCATATTTCAGGTTCTCAAATTTTCAAGAGAAAATGAGATGTCGATCCTAGAGGAATAAAACCCCCAAAATATGTATATGCGTGTTTGTGTGTGATAGTGAGGATGTGTGTGTGTTGCTTTTCATCATCTAAGATAAATTCGTCCAAAGACGCTAAACATAGGGAAAAAAACTTGTGACCGCAATTCTTAATCTCTAAATTGTGTATTTGTGAGTTTAAGGGGATGAAGGATGTATGGTCACGTGACTCAGTTGATTTACGTCATAATCTCTGATAAAATATGTACAAAACGAGATTGAAACCAAAGTACTTGTAAAATTTTTTCGACTGTTTGTTTGCGTTCACCATCTAGTATAAAAATATCTGAAAACATTCAAAATTTCTTGCAAATATTATCAAATTACGCAATAGATTAATCCACTCTGTCGTTTCCCTACTCTGTGCGTCCAGTGCGTCTTTGACGTCATAGTGGATATCTTAGTTCAGTAAGATCATACACGGTAAAAACGGGTAGTATAAAATCATAAAAACGGGCAATAATATGTACATGGTAGGGTATTTTGTAAATTTCAGAACGCAAAAAATATTTTTACATGGTTGTTGACGGAAAAGTTCTGTGGGTTTGTCTTATTTCAAGAATGCGTGACGTCATAGTTGGGTTTTCCCGTACTCGAGAAATGTAAACATGACACGTTTTTCTCATGATCATGACTCGTTTAACTTTGCCCCGTAAAATATTGAGCTCAGCTTCACCAATCGATATTTTTACAGTTAATCAATACAATGACGACCTTGAACTTCGACGTAAATGTTCAAATATTGAATGATAGGATTTTTTGCAAATTAATTTTTTATGGTTTTAGTTGTCCAAAAATGTCGTATATTTCCGTCTCCAGATGTGGTGTTACAAAAGAATCTTGCTTTTTCGAATTTTTAACCCTATTCATACTCTAAAATATTTTAAAAGACACATTTCCGCTGGTATATTTTTTATCTATGGTGAAAAATTTCAATTATCGACCGAGTAATGGACCCAGAAACACGGAGAATAAAAACTCCGCTCACACACTGTGGGGTATGGTATATGTCACTCAATATCTCAGAAATAAGTCTGGAAACCTATTGATATGTCTGCTTTATAGTATGTAGGACATACTAAATAAGATATATACAAAATATGAAAAAAATAAAATGACAGGTATTTTTTCAGCTAAAGGTCCTTCATCCCCTTAAATGGACAATTAGTGGTATTAATTTATTGTTTTAATATATTTTGTTTTCTAAACATTGTAGAACTTAACGAGAGAGTTTGATGAAAAACTTTGGTCAGACTTGAAGAAATCAACAAAGAATGCCTACAAACCACCTATTTGGAACAGGAACGGTAAATCTTTGATAAATTATATAAACTAGTTATATAATCGGAATGCTACATATTACTTTATTATTTTTCTTTATTGTTCCAATTATCGGATTGGCTCAAATTGGATAACATGATCAAGTATAAATTGTGTTCGGACTGGATGTTTCCATTTTAAAATTTATAAACCTGCTGTATCTTAAATTGGAAACGTTCTTCTCTGAAGAAACAATAGAACTAACGTCACAATAGTTTTTATAGACTGGATGTTTCTAAAAACAGATATGGCAGCTGATTTTCATTACTTTGACGTCATAATGCAATGACAGAACAATTTACTGAGTATTATAAAGAAGGATTTTAAGACATTTCTTATTAACTAATAAAAAATAATGAAACAATTGTAGCCTTTTGATTCGGTACAATCCCTCGATATATAGACCTTAGAGAAAGCATATCGACCTCGCACTTCGAGTTCGGTCGATATGCTTTCTCTAAGGTCTATATATCAAGTGATTGACCTCATCAAAAGGCTATAATTGTATAATACTTCAAATTCTGTGCCACCATTGCTGTCTCTTGGATGTATGTTTCTTTTTTGTACTTACACCATTAAATGATTTGATTAAATATACATCTATTTTTCATGAAAATAAAAAGTAATAAGAAGTACAGATATCCACCAATGCCTACAGGAAAGTGTAACTCGTGTATTTGTTTATACTATATTGATTTGTTTTAGTAGCAAATTGAGTTTGATAGGTAGTAAAAGACAATTAATGAAATGATCGTTAAAACTCAATTTTCTTAATTCTGTGTATATTTTCAGTCTTATTGATAAATGTATTGCAATGAAAAAAATACAGCTTTTGTATACACTTGTAGAAAAAAAGCTGGACCTCCAAAAAAATGACTTGATTGGCTTCCTCTTTCTTGCTTTACTGACAAGAGATCTTTACACAGGGGCAATGCAATCTCTGAAAACAGGATACGTAAGTTATGCATTTCTAAGCAGTAAAATCATGGAATCATAACCAAGTATCGATCAAACTCGTAGTAATAGAGAAGGCAGTCTTTATGTATGTTTACTCATTACGCGGGTATGTTAAGAAAGCATATGTCATTTCTCGGGAAATTTTCGGGACTTTTTAAAGAAAATATACTTTGATAAATAACCAAAAATCGCTGATAAACGTAAACTGTTATTAATTATTGTATACAGATAAAAGAGTGTCTAACGCAAAGACGTGCACCACAGTCACGGCAGAACGTGACTCTTATTAATAGCGAAATGTTCCTTAATAAAAACAAAATAAGTTTGATAATGCCTTTGAGTAAATAGTATAGTTGAAAAACATCTATTTTGCCTAAAAAGTGCTGCTAGAATTCCACTGTCTTGTCAGGAAAATAATTATTCCACACATTCGCACAAAACCCTACCTTATATTTTGAATTTTATACATGTGAACCGAGATTTTTCGTAAAATCATGCTTACCTCGGGATTCTAGCAGCACTTTCCAAGTTTGTCAGACGGCAAACTTTTCATCTGTACAAATCTTATGTTTTGAAATATCCAGCTTATTGTTTTTCTGTTGCATTTTTTTGTCATGAATGACAAAGGAAAGGCCGACCGGGTTACGTATTTAGCCGACTGTCTTCGAAAGAGAATATAATAGATGGAATTAAATTACCATACTGTTTAATTAACTGGACTCCATATGAATTTCACATGATATTCAAGATGTTCCTTTTGACACTCCATTTTACGTATCTTAGTACATGCTGTCTCAGCCAAATTCTCATTACACGACATTATCAATTCCCAAGTTACTCGATGTACACATATGACGTCATCGGTGGTAGATTTTATGAAAATGACAGACACAACATAACAAAATAAATAACATTTTATTTTTGTTAATGTTTACACGTTTCTATTCATTTTCTAGAGTTAAATTACATCTCTTAATACCAATATTACTAAAACTTGTGTTCTAAAATTGACGTCTTCTCGCCTACTATGACGTCATAATGTAGCACTGGTTTAGTCAAGGTAGAATATTTTGTATGCTTCCTTATTACCCCTGCGTAATGAATTGATGTTTTAAATTACGTCAATAGGTAAACATTCATTATATCCTCATCGGTTGTGTGATTCTTCAAAAAGCGGCAGATGATTGGAAGTCAAATGAGAAGGACAAAGAAAGTTTGCTTGAGCTGAAAAGGTACATCTTTCTTGTCTTTGAGATAAGACACTTTTTACATTACAAGTCCATCACAAGACACGAAACATATAAAAGCTAGAGCTACAGCATGAATATTTTGTTCTTGATTGCTTTTTTGTTTTCTTCATATGTTTCATGTGCCTTTGCGATTTTTTTTTTATTTCATTTGTAAGCTCACCTTATCCGAAGGCCCAAGGGACTATTTCTGATCTAAAATTGTCCTTTTTTCTGTTGTCGACGTCGTCGGTGTTGTTGTCGTCTTCGGCTCAGTTGTTAACTCATAACTGGACCAATGTCAAACAAACTCAGCACAGAGTATCTTATGGTGAAGGGGACAGGCCCTCCTTATTGGGGGAGGGGTTATAAAAAGAAAAATACGAAAACAAGTGATATCATTTAAAAAATCTTCTCAAAGAGCCGATAGGCTCTTACTGAGATGAAACTCATGTACAAACATGTCAAATGATGTTGATTTGTATTTGTTTAAATAAAGAGTCCCTAGGGTATGCCGGGCATAATAGAAGATAAAAGATTTACATTGGAATATATAGAAAAATATTTTTTTTAAAAATGTCAAGAACAGCAAAGCTTGTTGATCATATGAAGGCATCCTAAGTTTCTGTAGATTCAAGTTTGTTCAAATGATGGGCCCTTGGGTAGAATATGGCCACAAAAAGAGTTCAAATGTGTTGGAAAAAAAGTTCCAGCCAGTCAAAACTTATGTATTGTTCTTATCCTTTCTGACCCCAAATATCAATTTTTTTTATCTCGCTGTAGTGCTCAAGTAAGCAATTTAGCCCCGAGTTATCTTTTGTTTATTATATTTCTGTATTTATACTTTTTAATATTCTCTTTAGTTGATATATATATATATATATATATATATATATATATATATATATATATATATATATATATATATATATATATATATTACAGAAAACTGACCATTCATGCCTTGCGAATAATTAATTGCATTCACGAGAACGATAAGGAAACAGACAGAGTAAGAAGACTGGCACTGGAACACGATCGGAAGGAGCAATCCATTTGTAACATTTTAAACAATTTTAACATGAGGCGTGGTAAAACAGTTCAGCATGCTGGTAGACTCCTTCTGAATCACGGATATTTAAAGGATGGAATTCGGACTAAGAACAAGATATTCCTAGAAAATAACGTTGTTAAAAACATACTTAACCACGTTTGGTATGGAGGTGGACGTTTGAATGCACAGAGAGTAAGTATCTGATATCATTATTCTATTAAAAAGGGGGATACAATGAAAATGGTAAATTGTTTTGATATCCTACTAAAGTTTGTCAATATGAGAAAGCATCTTTTGTTCGAGCACAAAATGTAAAAATTCTATAACTCAGGTATATAGGTATAACAAGAAATGTTTTTTTCTTAACATTTACAGCGCTTGTGCTTCCTGTTATTGACAGTTTTTCACTTCATTTTCCTACCAATTTTGATGATAACAATGGAAAGAAGACCATTTAAATGGTAACATATATATATATTATAGTTCAAAGTTTATGACGTCATGAGAGTCATTGCAGGGAAGAAAATTCCATGAAGTCACAGTAAGAGTACGTTACGTAAAAGTCAGGAAAAGTCGAAAATGACAATTATGGACAGCGATCTCTTAAAGCAACCCCTGTCCGAAATGAAAATTCGGACTACTGTACATTCATTGGAAAGAATTTTTTGACACAGTAATTAGGACCCACTATGCATCACTTGTTAAAGCTACGTTCTCGCGAGAACAGCAACAAAAATTTAATTTAAATTAAACATGTCCTAATTCAAGGGATAAATATTGATTGAATGATTGCATAGTGTTAAACGTCTCTCTTGAGAATATTTCACTCATATGGAGACGTCACCGTATGCCGGTGAAGGGTTTAAAATTTTGACCTATACTCGGCACTCAGGGCCATTGAGCAGTGAGTGTTCTTTATCGAGCCAGCGCCTACCGTGACACGGGACCTACGTTTTTAAGGTCATATCCGAAAGACCCGTGACTTTCACTTCTAGTGCCGAGCGTTTGGCGAAGGAACAGTCACTTCCTTTGTGTACGTCTTAGGTATGACGCGGCGCCGCGATCGAGAATCGAACCCGGGCCTCCCGATCACGAAGCGAACGCTCCACTACTAGGCTACCGTGACCGGTGAAAAATATTGAAGAAAAATAGTAAACGAAACGTTCTTTATTTACTTTCAGCACTGCATGTTCAAGCTTCTTTTTTGAAATGTAACTTACATACGACGTGATTTGAGGTAAGAGTCTAGACGCACCAAAGTTACGTGCAGTTTGACGAACCTGATCTAAATTATAACAAAATAAATACCTGCACTAGCAATAACGGTCGCACCGTCAGTATATTAATAACAAAAAATGGGAGGAATTTATCGATGGCACGGTAGCTCAGTCGGTAGAGCGCTCTCTCCGTGATCGGGAGGTCGTGAGTTCGTATCTCGGCCGCGACAGACCTAGTCGTTAAAATGGGTAGCAACTGTTCCTTAGCCATGCACTCGGCACTTTGAAGTGAAAGTTGCGGGTCCTTCGGATGAGACCATAAAAACCGAGGCCCCGTGTCAGCGGCAGGCGTTGGCACGATAAAGATCACTCACTGCTCAATGGCCCTGAGTGCCGAGTAAATGTCAAAATTTGAAGCCCTCCACCGGCATACGGTGACGTCTCCATATGAGTGAAAAATTCTTGAGAGGGACGTTAAACAATATAAAACAATCGATGGGAAAGTTTGCTCAAGTTTGGTGAAAATAGATTAGCGAAATAGCTTTCCTTTGCTCTTCCCATTACGGCTGAATCGTTCAAAAGTTTATAAAATGGAAATGCACAGTAATTTCCTTGAGAGCAAATGTCGAAATGCTCACTGCATGGAGTGTTTCTGATACTAGTGACTTGTTTGCGATGGAAAGCGCATGCTTTTGGTTAATTGGGTCCCAAATTGACTGATGTATTCCTCTCAGAATTTGTTAGAAGTAATGTAATAAAGAAGGTTTTTGCTTTTACACGACAGGTTTTCATTCACATCAAATGTTTCTCCACATTTAAAAATAATAGAGGACCCTGTTCTTGGATAAGGGCAAGTACTACATCTGGAAAATCTTATTATATACTGAATTATGTTCAGGATTGATGTTGAATCTAGCTCTGGCGAATTGTTCTTTTTTTTATTTTATGGTTTTTTTTTTCTCTGTGAATAAAATCTTATGTCTCTAATATTTGTTGAAAATCATTTTACCCTTCAATGATTGTAAAATTCTTTTTCGACTTTTGAAATATCACATATATTTATGATTTATGTTGTTACAAAAGAGATTTAGAACGAGTCTTTAAGTTTGTCCTCTCTTGATCGTTCTTAATATATTCTTCGGAATTTTCTCGGATTCTTCAATGGCAGGAAGGATAATATTTTCTGGATAATATTGTGCAAGATTGATTGATTATATATTGTTTAACATCCCTTTCGAGATATTTCACTCATATGGAGACGTCACCGTATGCCGGTGAATGGCGTCAAATTTTGACCTTTACTCAGCACTCAGGGCCAAGGAACAGTTGCTACCGATTTTAACGACTAGGTCAGTCGCGGCCGAGATACGAACTCACGACCTCCCGATCAGATATTGTGCAAGAAAGATTTTTAAAATTCTGTCGACCTTTGTTTTTTTAGTATCTGTGTTTTCACAATCATACAAATTCTTTTGGATAAATTGTAAGGGGCATTTCTTTTGGTGTGAGTAGGATGGCTCGAGGTGGTTTATTAATGCCTACTCGTGGTTTAATAAAAAAAAATATCTATTTAAATACTTGCTTTATAATGGTGAAGAAGACTTGTTATTGCTAGCGCTCTCAAGCGCTAGCAACTACATTAATCCAAATTGCTTGAATACGCATGCTCGGCTTCACGGTCGTGCATTCTGGGAAAACTGAAAACTACTATTGATAGGCCGTATAATAACAATTTTAAGATACATGTAACTACATATTTGTAATACTTGATTTTATGCTTTTTTTCTGATGGAAACGCCTGAGTCATTATCTGATTGTTCTAAACAAAGACATGGGAGGTCCTTTTTTTACATATAGGCACAACTAAAGATATACTCTAATTTCTGATTGGTCACATTCATCCAATCTTTCAAATTCCAAAAACAAAAATTTACACTAAAAATAAGGAATAAATCCATTATTTGTATTTTAAAAAAATTCCGAAGAATTCGATTTAACCTTGTAACATTTCTTGACAAAGTTGACCCAAAGGACCGATCAAGCTACTTCACATCTTCATATTCGGAACTCTCTGCATTTCTTTAAACTACATATACACTTTGAGTTATTTTTCTATATTCCATTTAACACCCCTGTATTTTCTTTGCTACAATGCCAGGAAATTCTATTCTTAAACAAGCTAATACAATGCCCCAATCGGCATCTTCTCCATATTGTATAGAGTCACCCCTCTCCAGTTTAGGTCATAAATGTTCCGTTGCGCCAAAACTCTAATAGGTCAACACAACCGCCCCGCCCTCCTTTCTTTATCTACATGTATCTACATGTATGTGTCTATAAAATACACTTTACAAAACTATTACAACTTTATCACTCTCCAGACTCGATAAAATTTTAAGAATTCAGTAAAATAAATCACTTGAACACGAATCCTCCTTTCTGTGTTCAAAAATTGCTACGGCGTTACTCACCAAAGGATTATTTTTACACGCCTTTTTTCCTTTCCCGCTTTTTAGCTCACCTGAGCCGAAGGCTCAAGTGAGCTTTTCTGATCACATTTTGTCCGGCGTCCGTCTGTCTAGCTGTCTGTCTGTCCGTAAACTTTTCACATTTTCGACTTCTTCTCAAAAACCTTTTGGCCAATTTCAAACAAATTTGCCACAAAATATCCTTGGGTGAAGGAGATTCAAGTTTGCTCAAATGAAGGGCCATGCCGTTTTCCAAGGGGAGATAATTATGAATTAGTGAAGAATTATTGGCATTTTTAAAAAATCTTCTTCTCAAGAACCACTGGGCCAGGAAAGATGAAATTCTTGTGGAATCATCCTCAGGTAGTGTAGATTCAAGTTTGTTCAAATGATGACCCCCAGGGGTAGGGCGGGGCCAAAATGGCCGACCAAAGTTTTATGTAGAAATATATAGGAAAATTCTGTAAAAATCTTCTTCTCAAGAATAGCAAAGCCATAATTCATCATATTTATATGGAAGCATCCCTAGGTAGTGTAGATTCAAGTTTGTTCAAATCATGACCCCCGGGGGTAGAGCGGGGCCAAAATGGCCGACCAAAGTTTTACATAGAAATATAAAGGAAAATTCTGTAAAAATCCTTCTCAAGAATAGCAAAGCCACAATTCATCATATTTATATGGATGCATCCTCAGGTGTAGATTCAAGTTTGTTCAACTCATGACCCCCAGGGGTAGGGCCGGCCACAATTGCCGACCAAAGTTTTACATAGAAATATATAGAAAAATTCTTTTAAAATCATCTTCTCAAGAATAGTAAAGCCATGATTGGTCATTGAACTTCTTTTGGATTAAAACTTTTCAATAATAAACCAATTTTCTACTTGTTCCTAGCCAAAGTGCTCAGGTGAGCGATGTGGCCCATGGGCCTCTTGTTTTTTTTATCCAAGGGTGTATTAAGAATTTAACATCTAATTTTTTTGTCTCATTGTTTTTACTAAACAGAGATATGGCTGAAATCTTATCAGATAATTTGAGATATCCACAACTGACAAAATAGGAATGTATATTAGTAATACTCTTATATTATCTTTTCTGACTATTTGACAACAAAGTCAGACCATTTAACAATTTTATAAAACTTCTTCAAATGATGGAATTATAAAAAACGTATTTAGAGAGTGAAATATTCTCCCCTCTTTTATCCTTGAAGTGCATAAACAGTTTTTATTTAAGTAATTCCAAAAGAAAATGTTTAACTTTTTATGTCTAAATATAAATTCAGAGTATGTATATGGTTTTCACTAAAAAATAGAGATAGATTTATTTTTTTGCTAGCAAAACTATAATTCAAGTTTAAAAACAAATGTTTTCAATCCTTGTAATCGAAATGGATTTCTTTTTTTTTCATAGGTTCTATCGGCAATACCAAGTTCCTTTTATGAAGGTGTGCCTAAATGTGGTATGTATTCTAATTCCTAACGTACAAAAATAACATTTTGCCTTATTTAATTTAATTGAATCAAATTTTTGGAAATGGGGAGGAGCCAAAAAACATATTCTTATAAACCTGATAAAAACATGGAAATACGATAAAAAACAAACAAAAAAAAATTCTATTTCTATGCCTAAAAAAGGGAGCGGGGTGATGCAAAGTTTTTTATTACCTAATTGCTTTTCATAAACTACCACTACATGTAACTCATTATTGATAATGTTGACCAGAAAGGGAATGGATAGGGGCAAACAACCTTTGGATGAACATTTCCAATAGTTAAAAATTCTATTTTCAAATATAGGGGAGACCTGTATTGTTATCTTTGGTCACTTGTTTTTTTTTTATAAAGTTTATTATTTTAGCATAATTCTTGTAAACACCAAATAGGGGTTTAAATTATATCTTTAGGGGACGCTTTATAAGTCGCAGTAACCGGTCACGGTAGCCTAGTGGTAGAGCGTTCGCTTCGTGATCGGGAGGCCCGGGTTCGATTCTCGTTCGCGGCACCGCGTCAAATCTAAGACGTAAACAAAGGTAGTGACTGTTCCTTCGCCAAGCGCTCGGCACTGGAAGTGATTGTCACGGGTCTTTCGGATATGACCTTAAAAACGTAGGTCCCGTGTCACGGTAGGCGCTGGCACGATAAAGAACCCACTGCTCAATGGCCCTGAGTGCCGAGTATAGGTCAAAATTTGAAGCCCTTCACCGGCATACGGTGACGTCTCCATATGAGTGAAAAATTCTCAAGAGGGACGTTAAAAAATATACAATCAATTTACCAATAAGTCGCAGTAAGTTTACATTATATCCAGAATGGATAACGCGACTAGGATTAGACTTTCCGTGAAAAAGTTACAGGTCAAACTGTTGTCACTCTGAAATAGCTACATGTAGATATGACGTCAAAATAGAATATGACGTCGAATCACAACATGATTGAGCTGGCATGACGGGAAAGTACACTATATAGTTCTAGCGTTTTATTTACTCTTTTTGAATTTATACTTTCTTTGTAACCTTAATGAAATTTTCTTTTACAGGTTAGTCATCTGGCCCTTCTGTTAGGATACGCATATATGCTCCTATTCGACTTCGACAAAGGAATATCTATTACAGATCTGTGTATAATTTTATGGATGGCAAATTTTTTCGCTGACGAAATGAAACAGGTATGTTTTATAGAGAGCAAAAAGGGAAAAAATGGAACTTTATTTCACACATTATAGTTAAGCTGCTCAGCTATGAAAAGGTTGTTCAAAATCTTTAAATGCAAAAAAAAAACATACTTCGATTTGTCTTGAATGCGACTTCAATTTGTAATTAACGAAAGAAAAAACGCATATAAAACCATTGAATTAAGTTAAAACAATTATTGCGAACATGTTTTCCAGCATTGTTATCATACATTTTAATTAAGAAATGTAATAAACTGGATGGTCACGTAATCAAATCCCATAAAGCCCGAAGGGCTTTATGGAAGATTTGATCATGTGCCAACCCGTTTTAGATCCCAATAAAACTCAAAAAATGATACCCTATTACTTATATTCACATTTGTGACTTATTCATACTTTAAATTTGCCGGATTGTGACTTTTAACGTGTGAAATGCATTATTTTTCAAACCAAATGGCATGTATATGTAATCCACTGAACGTCGACCCTTTATGACGTCACTGAGAAATTACGTCGAACGTTTATCCATAAGAACATCTTTGACCTCTTGACCCAATACCTGTATTTATACAGTTATAAAAACGCTTGCTTTCAGTAGTGTTATATAAAGGAAAACATTTGCAAATGTAAATATTTTATTTTTAATCAATAAGTTACCAAAATCTTGTGTGACTTTGACTGATAATTCCTGAGTTATCGAAATTGATATATCGACAACCCTTCAAAATAAAACTAAAAAATCTCATAATCTCCCTTACGCATCAGTAACAAATTGATTTTCCTGTGCACTGAGTTCACCAGATTATTTATCTTATTATTATTCAACTCTTCCGATCGTAGTCTTAATGGTTGAGAGTAGCTGTATTATTATAAAGCCAACGAATCATTAGCAAACATGCTAAAAACATTACGCATATGACTCCTAAGTGTGCCCGTGAGAGTAAAATTGAAAGTTGCCAGGCTCGAGGCCCAAATAAGAGCAGCGTTTCTGTAAATTTTAGGGTGAAAAAAAAATGAGTATGAATGTGTGCTATATAAATATCATTTTCAGTGATAACGACTTGACAATATCCGAGGTGACATGATGAAAGACCTTATTTTGATATGGCGTTGTTACACGCCAACGTCACCGTCATGGTTGGTTGGAAACCTTGTAAGTTAAGTCTCTGACAACCGAAAAAAAACTTTTTTTGGTTGAAAAGCTGAAAACAATCTGCACAACAACATGTTATGACCTTTTTATTTACTTAAACAAATTCAATAACTAGACCCAGTGTTACTTCCGTCAGTCATACCATGATTGTAAAAAAAACCGTGACATTGTATTTATAATACAGGTAATGCTCTACTATCATAATGGTAGCTCTATTTCTATTTAAACAAGAGGTGCTTATATTCTATCTTGTAGATGATTGTTGCCAGGTTGAGAAGAAAACTAACTCAATACCTTAAGGACAAATGGAATATTCTAGATTGGCTGTCTATGATCATTTATATGTCTGGAATGCTCGTTAAGCTCCGAGATGAAAAAGATTATTTGAACGCGTCCAAGGTTCTGTTGGTGACCACATATATCTTGTTGTGCGTAAGGATACTTCATATGTTTTCTTTATCGGAATTGCTTGGACCAAAACTAGTTATGATCCAGAAAATGGTAATATATATTTGTAAATTAATAGTAGTTATTTTAGTATTTTTATACATGAAAAGACTCCCTACATGTTTTAACTTTATAAAAGAATTCATACTGTATTAGTTATTAATTATGTTCCCCAAACGAAGTTGGGGAACGTATTGTTTTTACTCTGTTTCTTATTATCATTATTCTTTTTTCTTCTTATTTCTTCTCCGGTACTTTTTTGTCCGGAAGTGTTCTCAGAAACAGTTCACCAAACTAAGTTAAAACCTTTTTAGGGTTATTAGATGTGTTGTGCAGATGTGCCGAACGAAGGTCTTTTGCGCGCATACGCATGCACGTGCGGGCGCGTGCAATGAGTAAAATGACAGATATATTTAATATGGTTGTAACTTTTATATTTTTTGATGAAATGTTTTGAAACTCATTACATGAGGATATATTAATAGTGTTAATATAATGACACTGTCAAATTAGCACGAACTTACGCGCATGCACGTGCGCTTTGCTCTGATTGGCTGAAACTAAAATTTCAATATCTCTTTTGTGTTTTGACGAAACCCTTTCAAATTTTAAATATAGTCATGCATTAGGATATCCTACAATATGATATATAAAAAATTTTATGAAATCACGCGCATGCACGTGTGCTGCAGTCTGATTGGCTGAAACTTTAAATGGCTATATCCCCTTTATTTTTTGACAAAATGCTTTGAAATTTAAAACATAGTCATGCATTAGGATATCCTACAATATGATATAAAAAAATTTTCATGAAATCACGCGCATGCATGTGCGCTGCAATTTGATTGGCTGAAACTTTAAATGGCTATATCTCATTTGTTTTTTGATGAAATGCTTTGAAATTTAAAACATAGTCATACATTAAGATATCTTACGATATGATTCAGAAAAAATATTTATGAAATCACGCGCATACACGTGTGCTGCAATCTGATTGGCCAAAACTTGAAATGGCTATAGCTCCCTTGTTTTTCAACCAAACAGGATGTGATTAAGAACATAGATAAATATAAGGGACTCTTACAAGATGGTATTGTCGTCATGCACGTGCACGCACGCGCATGCATTTGGAATTAGTGAAATTAAAAATACACTTGAATGCCTGATTTTAATACTTTTGGACTGAATGCTTTAATATAAACTATATTTAAATATAATAGATAGTGTAGACTAGATGATATGATCTTAACGCACATGCATTCACATGCGATTGGGTGCAATGCTAAAATTTGAATATAATTGGTATCCTTCTGAGAAAACGTTCACTTGTTTAAGTAAAAAATGCACAGAATTTGTCTTATTTAATGAAGCTTACAGGGAATGTGGCACCAAAAGGGAGTTGGGGAGCGTTTGGGGAACATCTGTAACGGTGCCCGTTACAATTAGCACTAGTTAAAAGTCTGCCTTAATGCAGATTTAGTTTGCTTTATGTTGTAAAGTTAAGATTATAACAGTAAAATGTAATTTGTATAGATAAAACATAATAACATGCCGAGTTTTATACTTTAATATCATTTCTAATTAGTTTGTAGACACACGTGCCTTCATGACAATCATGTTTGTGATTTTGATGTGCTTCAACGTCGCATACTACTCAATACTGTATGGAGAAAAATCTGAATTCACATATGATGAAATCCAAAAAATTCTTGGAAACGGATATTGGATCCTTTTTGGAGAGCTGAATCTGAATGGCGATAAATGTATGTAAAACATTTTTTCCCTTTTTTTGGGGGGGGGAGGAGGAGGGGTAGAGATAACGAACTGTATACAAGATCAAAAGTCCATGAATCAATACAAAATAGGAGCAGACCAAAAACGGACCTCAAAAATATCAGAGATGGGATCAGGTACCATGAAGGAGTGAGCATCCCCTGCTGATCGGTCACACCCGCCGTGTGCTCCTGATCATGGCTGGGAAATAACCGGAAAATCCGTTATCAATTTAGTGTATAAATACCGGTAATAGACTCAATTTCTATTGATATGTAAAACATCATCAGATAAATCTCAATAAAACTAGTGAAAATTTGGTGTGTCATTCCTGACAACTAAATTTTTTAGAATTATCTATTAGAAACTTTTTTTCTTTTTCATGTAATGTATGAATAAGAAATAACGAAGAAAACTAGAGGGTGGGGTCAGGATGGGGTGATTTGTAGTATGGCTATTTCAGAGCAAGGTAAAATCATTTTATTTTACGCGTACATTGTTTCATTTAGATTGATCACTACAAATTTTATTGTACTATGCCAGAGTGTACCGTCTCAATATATATTATTATTTTATGTTAAATATAAATAGAAAGCCAACTGTGAAATTAATTCGAAAACCATTTCATCTATGCTCAGGAATAAATTCAAAAATCGAGCATATTTGGGGTGCTTTTGGACATGCCAAATGTAAATATAAGCAATGTTTTGAAGTTTAGTGTGCGTTTGGTATGTAAATCACATACAGTGTAAGTCCTGCACATTGGCATATTTTCAAAAGGTGTTAGTGCACTACATGAAATATGCCTACGTGCAAGTCTGGTGTGATTTAAACATACTGTATAATGAAATAATTTATCCCTTGGATATTGAGAAAATGGAGCATGTTTAAAAAAGTTTTCGATTCATGCTAATAAATATCATAGGGTTATTGAACTTATATTGATGAATATTGACATGAGTTGGCTGTTCAAATGCAGGAGATTGCGAGTGCATTTGAACAGCCAGCTAATGCCAATATTCATCAATATAAGTTCAATAACTCCTTTATTATATAGCTAAAACATTTTTTCTTGATTTAAATTAACTGTTCAAACTAGAAAAAAAAGTCAAATTAATGATTTTCTAGTATCGGTATTCAAATTAACGTCTCCTGTTAGCGTTCAATATCGCATTATTCCGATGACCCTACCGAGCGATATGATTTGCTTATTTAGGCTTTAGTGGATCTAATACGTACTAAATTTTAAATAAATAATTTCCTTTTGTTTAAAATATAAACACATCTTACCTGGATGCCACTTTATTTCATTAAATTAGCTATGAGAATTTGATCAGACGACTTTTTTGTTTAAAACGGGGCGTTCGATATTGAACACTCGTATTCGGAATGTTTCTGGCATACTCGTACACGTGATACAAACTCAGCGTTCAATAAAACGTCAAGATATTCAACGTTAAAATTCTCTGGATTTTTGGTAGTATTTTATAAGAGACTATTTATTAGCTCTATGATAAGATATAAATATTCATGCGAGGATAATTTCTTACATGAATCGTACATAAGTTTATATTCTGATGAAAAAATTATTTTAAAACTATCAATATAAATGACAAGACACTGACGGTGAGTTTTCGATCCTAATACCACGGTCCGATTTCGTCAGAATCAGAATTAATCAGGTACCGCATCTGAATGCAAAGAAACAGTTTGGTTCCCTCTCCTGCTTTACCTCGTATGTGTAGAGAACTACGATAACACTGATTATCAAAAATCCTCACGCTAATGAACTATGTTCTTTGACTTAGAACTGAAGTTTTCAAAGTCATGTGATGTTTTATAAAGATAACACTTCGTTTTATTTTTTTTGCTTTATTTAGCGTTTGTATGATCTCAAAAGCGGTAGAGAAGAAGAACTATATTTTTTACTCGTAACTTTAAAATGGCAACTATGGGATTGACGTCCTGCCTTGAACAGGATGACATAAGCCGGCAATTGCTCTTTGATCAATAGACCAATCCACACTTTTCAAAAGTTATGTCCCTTGGCCGCCATCTTAGGGGATAAACCCATACAATCCACACAGTAGCCTTTGTAGTTTTCAGGTTTGTAACTTCGTCATTTGACTTTAAAAAAGCTCTGCCTTTTGTGTACTGATTGCCCCAAGATGAGGCTACCCACACATTGAAAGAAAAAAATTAAACACAATGGATTTATCACAGCACGCTCAAATATTTGGTAGCATAAAGAGGAGAAATGACGTTTCTTTCCCTTTTGACCTTTTGGTTGACCCCGCAAAGGGAAACAACTTTCGCAAAGTGTGGATTGGACTATAAGCCCGGCTAAAAATGACACTATATCTTTTAAATCTGTTGACAAAAAATGTGCCCTCAACATTTTAGCTTAAAAAGCTCTGATTATATTGTAACATTAAACGAATTCAATCCAAAGTTTCAAAATGGATTCATGTGAAAAGGATCAATTTATTTTTTTTTTCTAGTGAAGGTACCTGAGTGCACTTTAAACCATACCGTATACAGCAATGGAGACATGGAGCGTTGTCCATCAGCTCTTGGAACTGTATTGGCTCCTTATGTGAAAGCTTTTTACGTATTGGTTACTGTTGTTCTGCTTCTCAACTTGCTTATTGCTATGTACAGGTATCTTAACTACTTAAAAAAATATTTTATCTTAAAAACTAGGTTAAGGACGCCTTTATGAAATATGCCTGCAAAAATGCAAAAGAAATACTTGTAAATAAAATGTTGTTTTTTTTAATTAAATTGGTTTACAAAATAAATGGTTACTTTTATCTGCTTTTTATATGGGTATAAACAGGACCTTCGCTAAATTCGGACAAAGCGACGTCTTTTTCTTGAAAAGTTCAATATAAGAAAAAATATACATACACAACTACTTTTCGTCATAAATTTGGGATTTACTTGAAATTAAATCCTTTAAATTAAAAACAATTGAACTATTCCATCATATTTTTCATAAAAGAGGACTTACTAGTGTGTTAAATTTATCTGCCCTTTCCTAATCTTTTTATATAGTCATAAAACACATTCAAATACATTAAACTTCAGAATAAGACACACCCGCACAACCATTTCCAATCAATATTCAAAACAGAGAAACTTATACCTACACAACATTCACATTTCTTAATTTATAGAGAGGTAGAAAAATTTAATTTTCTCAATACCCGATATCAATCAGAATAAAGTAATCTTTTCCTCTATTAATTTTATAAACCTCGCCGATTCAGGTTAAAAATTGACGCGTAAAACAGAAGTTGAGATGCAGTCTTTCTTGAATCCTATACATAATTACTTATCCGTAAGCTAATTGAAGTATATGAATCCTTAGCCTAGCTGCGTTTTTGTAACTTATGGTCATTGATGATGTTTTCAATTGCAGTCACACGTTCTCCAAAGTACATGAGAAGTCTACTGTATATTGGTCACAGCTTCAAAGCGATTTTTTAGATGAATTAGGCGTTAAGACCATCTTTCCCGTCCATATGGCACTTCTTTCAATTCTGTTCTTCACAATCCATGCATTAGCTTGGCTAATATGTGAACATTTTGCAAAATGCTGCAAGTCACGAAGCGATAAGACAGAACAGAAACAGCCTATGTTTATTCGTGGTAAGTTTTTAATTATAATTAATGCTCCCATATGTATACAAAGGTCTTGTGCTACCACAATAAACCTATGTAACATAGCACTTTGAATTTTACAAACTACTTTGATATTTTTTTTTCATTGTGGGTAAAACATACTTTAAATCGCAGAAATTGTCATCTAAAACGCTTGGTGTAGATTAGTACATTAATTTTATTTATAAAGCACAATTTACAACAACTCTTAAATTAAGACAACTGCCTTAAGTAAAATGGTATCATAAAAAAGCACGAAAAAATTCCCTGTTATAAGGATAACCACTTCCGCCCAAGCCTGATGTTGAACTTTCGAGCTATTGAATATGTCTCCTATCAGTACAGGGGCAGCGCGTAAGACTGCTTGGCTATCTAGGCAAGTTTTTAAAAAAAATTCTTTCGATGCCGATGGAATTCTCACAGCGCCGCCCTACACTACACGGTCATTGAGAATAGAAGTGAAATACAGTTATTTGGACATAAGTTTTATTAGATGATCGTTACCAATTCACATTGAAATGAAAATACTTTTAAGCATTTCCAACAACTCTTCAACTGACGTAAATGCCAAAAGTTATGAAATATAGATATAAAAAACACAAATATATTTCACTTTTAATAAATAACTTAAAGTATTTGTTATAAACATCCAAAGCTTTTATTTCTTCAATTACAGTTTTCCTATGTGATAACAATTACGATAAAACACTCGATAAAACAACAGACGTTGAAAGCCGGGCTGCACATATGACAAGCAGGTAAGAATTATCAACTGAAACTGCAACTGAAAAAAAAAAAAAAAAAAAAAAAAAACGCGACATCCTATTTTAGGAGACAATTATCATATATAGTAAAGAATTTTGTATTTCAAAAGTATTTTAAAAA
Organism: Saccostrea cuccullata; assembly: GCF_032062105.1. Classification (NCBI taxonomy): domain Eukaryota; kingdom Metazoa; phylum Mollusca; class Bivalvia; order Ostreida; family Ostreidae; genus Saccostrea; species Saccostrea cuccullata. Next base: position 95,476 of record NW_026925713.1, read on the forward strand.
AATATCTTCATATTGTGTAAATATAGGAAATTTACTGTTGAAAGATTTTCCTATCATTACCGGAAGGTAACTTTGAGTATGCTAAATAGAAATATAAAATTGCATGTTCAACAAAACATTTGGCAATATTATGGAGTTTTAAGGGTTTTAATTGTTCATCATCAGTAATGCAGCAATATTTCAAAAATTAAACTCTCCTTTCGTTTCCCATAGCAATGCTATGCCTTTCTGTAATTGACTTAAGTACGCATTCCCATTGTTCTAGCCAAAATTCTCAAAATAAAGGTGATTGAGAGCTGCTGGTGCAAAAATGCACTACGTTATGCTCCAGCAGCCTTTTACGTATCAAATGCATTAATAACAGTCCGTGTACCGGGAGTTCAAGTGTTTATTCACTGCGTTAGATTAGAGAAAAATCCACCTTATCACCTGATAAACATGCATTTCAAAATGGCAAAGCATATTTCCTTCGCTCAAATCTCTATATTTATGAACCTATTGCATGGAAAAAATTAAGCTGCAATTGTTGTGTAGGGCAGTCTTGCACGTTTTATTTGAATGTCTGGGAGGGGGTGTTTTAACAGTCATATGGTAATTTTGACCGTTAAAAGAAAAAAAACATTTTACACTTCTACCAAATTTCTGATTTTTTTGAAATGTGAGTTTGGCCATTCTAGATTCATTTTTAAATATCATTAGATAAAGATTCAAATATTTGTAGAGTACTCCTAGTTGTGGTTTTTTTGCGTTTCAGAATATAAGTGTTTATAATGCAAAAGTGGTGATGTGCTATTAAAAGTGAGATTCAAGGGTTTTTCGAATTGAATAATAAAAAGACTAAGGGACGTGACGCCAGGTGTGGACAAAATAAAGACCTATCATCGTTCAATAGAAAACATCTGTAATAGAAAACAATTGAATATCTATTGTCGTGTTGTAGAATTCAAGTTTTGATATACTTAAGCTTCCTCGAAAAATCTCCTGTATATGACTTCTATTGCCTCAAATCTTTAACTTTTTAAACCCATTTCACAAATATTCGCGTTTACCAGGGGGTATCAGGTTTTCCGAGGGGACCCATTGTAACTTTTTTCTTGCTTTAAAATATACTTTTTGTAGCCTTGTAAATTCCAGGGGGGGGGGGGGGTTGGGTCCTGACCCTGACCCCCCCCCTTCTCCAGATTCGCGCATGGGGTGCACGAATGGTGGTTATTTTCGCCCTGTGTTTTTCCCTTTTACACTTGCTAACATTTTCACACATTAAACTCGCTCAGTGACAGTTCTGTATGAGAATTTGTACTATTTTTTTTCAATTCGCCTGTCTCATTTTAGCCCCCTTGTGACAAGGGCGAAAATGACTTCAATTAACTGGAGGCGAAAATGTACCTTAATACAATTTATAAAATTTTCAAGGGCAAAGAGTCAAGTAAAGTGTGAATGTGATGTAGGCATAATTGTTTATTGACAAATGTTAATTGCGATTCAAAACTGACATCGAGTATATTGTTTTGTGTCAAATAAAAAATGTAGACCACTGCGTGTACACATTGACTTTGATACATTGTGACCTACATTTTCAGGTGACCATTGCCGCCATATTGGAATTAAGTGCTTAGTTTATAAATGATCTCTTTGTTGCTTGCGAAATTTATAACTTGAAGTTGGGCCATATGGGGATTGTATTTTAGCTCTTCCTGCCAAAGATGTAGTACGGTATTTTGTGCGGTGTGCAGTGTGCATAAATTTTTAGAACATAAGCCATAACTCTAGAAGCCCTTAGCGAATCATTGTCAATTTTGTCACAGAGTATCATTGGCCAAGGGCTATTATTTATATTAAAACTATGGTTGGGACTTAAACCTTTAACAAGGGGAGATAATCACAAAAATAAAACCGAAATATACTCCTTGCTATAAAATCTTCCCTAGAACCACTAGACAAATTTTTACCAAACTTACTCACAAGCACAAGATGAAACACGACCTTTAAGTCCGGTTTAATGGTGGCTTATAGGTCCTTAATGGTGGTTTAATGGTTGTCTTTAAGTCACCATTAAGTCACCATTAAGTACCTTTAAGTAACATTTACACCACCATTAAGTTACCATTAAGCCAACTCAAAGTCCTTAATGGGTGCTTAAATGTAGCTTAATGGTGGCTTACAGGTCCTTAATGGTAACTTTTAGACCACCATTAAGTCACCATTAAGCTACCATTAAGCTAGACTTACAGGTGCTTAATGTCCAAACTCCATTAAGCTACCATTAAGCTACCATTAAGCCACCATTAAGCCACCATTAAGTCACATTACGCAGTCGATAATATTGTTTATATGGGTGAAAATTTATTTTTATAGTGATTTGTTATCAATATTATAAATGTAGAGTTCGCACATATCTTGATTTGGTAAAAATAATGAAAAAGAACGAAATTCAATATTCAAAAAAAAAAAAAAAAAAAAAAAAAAAAAACAAACAGGCCGCAGTCGGGGCGCGATCCCATGACCTTAGGGTTGCAAGGCGAACGCCTTATCCATTAGGCTATCGTCGCTCTTAATAATGTAAGGAAAATATTAAATATTTAACCTTTATTTTTTTCAAAATTTGTTTGGATTTGTAAAGGTATTTAATAGTATTTTGTTGAACATTTCCAAAAGTCTTGAATTGATTTATTAATAAAAATATAAACAATTTTATTTGTGGATCTTTTTGAAAGGCTTATACCACATTAATATTTCTACACTGAGTTCGGCTTTTAAATTGATGTAATGTGATTGAGTTCTTCGCTCTGTTATTCGAAAATTTTCGAAATGTAAACATTTAATCATGATTGAAAATAAATTAATTATAGATAAAACACAAAAATCTATCATCGAAAAAGAAAGAGGAAAAAACAGATTCTACTATTATTTTTAATATACTGCGGATATTAACGGTTTCTGTGTCAACAATTTAGTGACAATCCTCGCGTAAGAGTTACCTGGTTAATTACATTTACAAAAACTTTTTTTAGAATATCATATTCAGTTTCAATTCTTTTTGTATCATAATGGGTATCAAAATAATTGACTTTTTAGGATGAATCATAATTTTTAATTTGTTATATGCTTGCGTTAAATTTAAATTTTGTAAAAATAATTGATCATTAAAATCTGTCAGTGTACATTGTGTATGTATAGTTTCCTGTTAGTTTACCGGGGACGGGGGGACACCTAATTAAGGTCTATTGTCTGACCAGTCGGTTTACTGTACACTGATCATCTGTTAATCTTACCCCGTTTCTCAATGTGTATACATCTGGTCGGATGTCATGTTTAGTCTGATCGGCCGTTCCTCTGAAAATCGATTTTGAAATAATAATCATTGAAGACCGACTAGATTTTGACAGATACTTTCCGCTGCATTATTAAAAAAAATAACAAATTAATTAGAATTATTCATGATGTAAAAGCCATTAAAAAGTTTTTCATGGTAAAAGTCAATCTTTGAAAACTAAACATTTGTATACCAGTCGCCCCCCCCCCCCAAAAAAAAAAAAAAAGGACAGAGATTTTTTTTCATGAGATTATATACATGTAGTTATATTCCTGTGAATTCTGTAGCGGAATGTTTCTTTTAACACATGAAATAAAAATACCATTTTGTTTTTAAAAAGTAATATATATTTTGTGCTCATTAATATATAGATAATTTTAAGAACAAATTGATTTTTGGTATTGTAAATTTAAGATATTTCACAAGGACTTGCTCACGGTGTGTAATAATTATTTATTTTTAAAAATCATATACACTAAAAAAAATAAAAACAACGTATGTAATGATTTATTTAAAAAAAAATAATATACGGTTCTGATACAGGATGTCTTGTTTTATTATCACTGTAAATGATTTTTTAAAAAAAAATTAGACACCTCGAGCAAGCCCCTGTGGCTATTAGCTAACTTTGTTCCCAGTGATCAAGTTTATGCATGTTGACAAAAAACTCGTAGAAATTATTATCGAGACAAAATTATGAGTTGGAATAGATTTTGCGTAAATGATATTAAAATAACTAAAAGTTAGTTCAAAGATTTTATATAAGATGCGTAAAAGTTTAATGAGGGTTGACCATTAAGTCACCATTAAGCTCAGCTTAATGGTGGCTTAATGGTAGCTTAATGAAGTTTGGACATTAAGCACCTGTAAGTTGCAGCTTAATGGTGGCTTAATGGTGGCTTAAAGGAATTAACTTCTTTAAGCCACCATTAAGTCACCATTAAGCTACCATTAAGCGATTGCTTAAAGGTGGTCTTTCGTCTTGTGAAGGATCAGGATATGTTGAACATTACAAACTACTCAAGAAATAACTTTGGGGTTATCTGTGAGATCTCATTCGCTTAAAACTTCACCAAAATTTACACGTAATAAAAATATTTATATTTCGTTTACTATAAAGACTAGGATCATTAAATTTTGTAAGTTGATTCATCTTAGGATTTCAAATCATGGTATTTCAAAGGTGTTCATTGTGACATACCTTTTTTACTTTTTCGGCCCTTGGTTTCAAATTGATTTTGAAGCATACTTTGGACACTTTGTCAGTTGATGCATTTGGGTCCTCAAAAAAGTAAGCTTTAAAGTAGGTAATCATGACCTACTTTTTAAATTTTATCTTAATGTTTTCTAAAACATTGAATCCCATTATTTCAGACACTGAGAGTTTTAAAATCACCAAATCTTGTCAGTTGATGCATATTAGGGCCTTAATTCATATTAATTTATGAAAAACTAGGTCATCGTGTTCTACTGTTTGAATTTTGCAGGTATTTGTTTTCAAAATGTTTGAAAGGTATACTTTCAAACCTATGGTCATCAAACTTTGTTATTTGATGCCTCTTGGGTCTTCGGAGAACGTAGACAAAAAAGAGTTACAGTCACATATATTTTGCATTGTATGGATCTACTATAACATCTCAAGTACATTAAATAAATAAGCGATTAACAGCCCTTGGGCCTCGTGTTTCCAAGGTATTGAGTACGCTATTATAAGAAATTTTAGTAATTAAGTCAAATGCTGACTAATGTTTATCATACTAATCATTAATCCATTATTTATTCACTGAATTGAAAACGGATTTTTCCCGGGTATGACGGTCGGCAGGGGATGCTCACTCCTTACTGGCAACTAATTCCTTCTCAGATGTTTTCGAGTCCTGTTTGATATGCTCCTATTTTAGATTATTTTATGTACTTTTAACCTTAAATACTCTTAGTTATCGCCATAATTTTCATTGTATAACACAGGTTAGAATAAACTTTATTTCATATAATTAAATGTCATGGTATACAGTTAGTCAATGTTTACGTCAAAAAATGATTTTAAATTGAGCCTATTTTTAGAATTAAATTCAGTACGATTTTTACTTTACTCGTTTTGACGTAGGCAACTTATGCTATACTGTATAATATATGAACTAAATCATTTATCCAGTGAAAAGACATGTTACAACTAAAATGAAATTATTTTTCTTTACCGTCTGTGAAGAAAGGGAATTATGGAAGAATTAAGTTTAAATATTTCTTAGAAATGTGCAGGTTTTTTAATAGTCAAAAGTCATTTATTTGTATAGGCAAATAATTTTCTAGTAAAGAGCATAAATTAGTTGTGAAATGCAGGTCAAAGGCCTTCTGCTCTCATATTTTTATTATTTTTTCAGAGAACTTAATATTGCAGAAGACGACGTTGGTATAACTGATGAGGTCAGTAAATATCAGAGTTATACAGGGTTTATATATTTGGCTTCTTTATTTAATTGTTTTAGAAATGTTGGTGTATAAATGTGTCCAGAAAGTGTCCATGAATGCATTGTTAAACGATTGAAATGATTAAACTATTATGTCATAACGCAAGTATGTAAAGGAGGCATTCAGATCGTTTTTCGAGAAATATAAGACATTTTTAAAAGAAATTAAATTAATAACATACCAAAGCCACTGATAAAAAGGCATCATCACGTGACTTGTACTAGCGAAATATTCCTTAATAAATCAGATAACAGAATAACAGTACCTCAGAGTTAAATAACTTCTTTCAGCAAATAATACAGTTGACAAAATCTATTATGCCCAAATATTTCCGCTTAAATTCCACTGTTCTGTAAGTAAAATAATTATTCACACATAAGCACGAAACTTGACCCAATGTTTTGAATTTTATACATTTAACCAGAGCTTTTTCCTGAAAACAGGCTTACCTTGAGATTCTAAATGCACTCTCCAGGTATGCTTTTGATCTATACAGAGCTTTATTTTTTAATATACAAATAATATTGTTTTTTGCATTAGTTTTGACACGAATGACAGGAAAGGCCGACCAGGATACGTAAATATTTGACTGTCTTCGAACGAAAAAAATAAAATCGATTGAAATGAACGCAGTTAGGTTAGGGGCGCCCGTAGGAAATATGCCTAAAAATATTCCGAGGAAATCAATATAATTTTGATATCTTTTTTAATAAATATGAGTTTAAGTTGCTTGGAAATTGTTCTAATGCATATGTATGTACTGGGTCTCAACCGAAGTCGGCCAAATCGACTTTACCTACATCAGCTGTTTATCAAGTTACATGGTTACAATTAGAAAAAAAATAGGTACGGATACAAAGATCGTAAAAGTTCAACGATAAATGGATAATTTTTCACCAAGAAATTGATTGTGTTTTCTTAAAGACAAATTTCTCAACTCGAAAATTGCTGTGTGTAACTCCCTCTATGCACGGGCATTACATAAACGTAGCCGTTTCTTTAAAAACCTCGCGCATTTACGCTTTACACATTGAAATGATGTAAAATTGCAGAAAAAAATAAACAGCGCACAATTTTCTTCCAGCACTTTTCAAAATAGTAGAGACAATAGCTGCATGTGTACAAAGTATCATAATTTATAGTTAAGGGGGGGTTGCATGTGATTGTAGTGCGTTTTTGTATAAAAATGCATGACTTCGGCTCCATAAGAGACATATTCCTTTTTCAATTTTTCAAGACTTTCAAAAATATTAATTAATGCAATCAAAAATTTCTCAATTTTAGTCACATCACGCTTATTTAATTTAAAAATCACATTTACAAGCTGAAATTATAGCTTGATCTGCATCTCAAGTACAGAGATACTGCGGGAGAAACTAGTAAATGACGTCATATCTGTCAGTTCAGCAAGATCAAGTTGGCTTTACTTTTACTTTCTAATAGTGTTGTAATGACAAGATAAGTTACACCTGAAATTATGAGTACAATAATTAGGAGAAATCACTGTATGTGAAAGTGTATTAAAAAGATAATTATTATTTATTCGCCGAGATTCATTTGAGCAGTTTAACCTTGACGTCATAATCGACCCTCTAAAACGAGTAGGTCTTACCTCCTGTTTGACCGGAAGTAACTTTCATTTTTTACAAAAAAGGGTAATAATGCCCAAAAATGGTTGCTCTAAATCTATGATAATTAATGCAAAATAAACCAGTTTTTGCTACTTCCTGTTTGACCGGAAGTGATGACGACGGACGAAAAATTTATTTTTATGCTCCCAGTGACCTATGTTACCCAAAAACTTTTCAAAAACGGTAAAAATATGCGTTTTCCGGCTACTTCCGGTTTGGCCGGAAGTGACGTTGCCAGACGTATTTTTCTACTCCTATAGATTAAGCTTGACATTTTGAACATCTGTGCTTCTTTGACGTATTACAAATTCTCAATACTTTTTGAGATATAAAGGAAAAACTTTTGGCCCCTCTAGTCCCTTAATTTTAAGGGCCAGCCCTTTTTTGAGATATAATTTGAAAGATCTTCGACACTTCTTTTGTTATATATGCTTTCATAAAATATTTCTAGGTTAAATGTTCTCGTTGAAAAGGTGCAAATTTTTTTTTTAATTCTTAATAGGACTATTTTTGGGCCATAGCGAGCGTCGGCGCTCCGTACTTCCGGTGGTTTTGATATGCTCAATTCACTTCAACAAAGGTTGCTCTATCATCACTGAAAATTTCATACTTCTATCTTCAACGGTTTTAGAGAACTTTGCCGGACAAAGTGAACCTCTAAAAATGACAAAATCGCGAAAATCTGCGAACCGGATTATCTCTATTTTTTTTTTATGTTCTATCAGACCTGAACGTTTAATGAGAATCCATCGAGCCGTTTCCGAGAACTCGCGTGCACAAAATCGGTAAGAAAAAAAATTATAGACTACAGCTTGAGCATGAATGTTGGATCAAAATAAAAGGTCAAGGTCATTTTTTGTCAATTAAATCTCTACTTACAAGTAGCTTAGGAGAATATTCTTGATGTTTTTATTTAATTATTAGAGGTGGATTAAAGAACTAATAATGTTGCGTCGTTTCTAAGAGCATGGACATGAATTCTGGGTTAAGGACAAAGGTGAAAGGTCATAAAGACAGGTTATAAATCATTATAAATAGAGGTATTTCAAGAGAAAAAACTTTCATATTTGAAAAAAATAGACACCATTTTTGCTACTTCCTGTTGACTGGAAGTGACGGGGACGGACAGGAAATTAAGCTTTATGCTTTCAGATACATATGTTACCCAAATACCTGCCAAGAACGACAAAAATATGCGTTTTCTGGCTACTTCTGGTCTGACCGGTAGTTACATTACCGGACGTAATTTAACGACTTTATTGGATTAAGCTTGACATTTTGAACAACTTTGCTTCTTTGATGTATTACAAATTCTCAATACTTTTTGAGATATAAAGGATAAACTTCTGGACCCTCTAGATCTCTAATTTCAGGGGATAGCCCTTTTTTGAGATACTATTTGAAATACGAGAGTTGTCCAAAAAGTTCGTGGACAATGACGTTTTTGTGAAAACAAATGGTTCTATATAAATCTTTTGTATATCAAAATATTTCTTAAGAAGAAAAAAATCAGAATGATTTATTATTTATTGATGGAACGTAATATTTTTGAAAAAATTGGGGTCTTTAAAGATTGCAGATAGTGCACACGGACCAAGGCTAAAATGACATAAACTCTGATTTAAAGTGTTCGGATTAAAATTATCATTTTCTATGTAAAACAAGTAAAAAATTAATGAAAATTTTATGTAACGCAAATAAAGAGGCTATAATCATTTTATGATATCTTAAGTATCGCTTACTACATACACAGTACGAATGCTAAACAAAAACCCTAACAAATATGTATCAAAACTCGACAAAAAAAGCGATGTTGGCCTTCTGCACGGGGCAGCGTCCGATCAAAAAATTAGTTTTTATATGGTTGAAATACCGTAAGAGATAAAATATTTGTTAAAACAACGCAAAAATTATTGAAATATATTAAACGTATCAATTTCAGATTGGTATATACGATTTTTCAACGGTGTGTACAAATTCGAAGACACTACAAGAATCTAAAAACACATGTAGTTTACTGAAAATGGAGATTTCTATTCATGACGTTATAAATCTAGCGCAGCGTCGGACTGGGCTGTGCAGTTTGTGTATACAGTTTATTTAGAGACGCTCGTCAATTTTTGTGCATTTTTTTGAATTTTTAAAATCAAATAAATGATAATTTATACTTAAAGATTATACGCCTTAAAAAAAGAAATGAGGTATGTTTCTATGAACATATGTTAAGTCAAAATCCAAATGTTTGACGTTAAATTGAAATTAGCTTAATGTCAGACTGCTTAAGCTTCGTGCGCACAATCTGCAATGTTTGAAGACCCCGATTTTTACCAAAATATTAAGTTTCCTAAATAAAAATTAATCCATTCTGACTTGGTTTTTTCATAACAAATATTTTGATATATAATACATGCCCTT
>NW_026925714.1:0-10727 GCF_032062105.1 Saccostrea cuccullata
CTAATCCCCAGTAAAAATGCATAATTTTTTTTATCAGATCAACCTCTGAAAAAAAAAAGGAAAATTCAACATAACTTACAGCCTCTGTGTATCTCTGGTTTCTTGATTACCCCCCAGCCCCCCTCTATTCTCTAAAAACGGAGAACTGGAAATAGTTTTCTGCAAACGAAGTTCCCTTCCAGGAGGACCCAAATCGTGGCCCATGGCCTTGATAACTTTTTTGGACGATTTCGGAAAGCAAACCGATCCTTTTTTTTCCCCGGAAATGAAAGACGGCCCCGTAAATTTAGAAGCGTTAGGAAAATTGAACTTTCGGAAAAGTATTGATTCATAATTAGGCCTATTAGGTCTATGAAAATATCAAGTAGGCCAAGTACTTAACATAGGGGTCAATGATTTACTTCTTCAGTTTGTGACAATATCTTTGTGAACTAAAGTTAATTGATGGATTATATCATCAATATCATACTTCGTCATAAAAAGATGGGTTTTTTAAACAGTGGCGGTTTGGGGGGGGGGGGGGGGGGGGGGGGGGTTGGGGACCCCCCCCCCCCGCTCATTGAATTTTTTTTTTTAAATTCTTTTCATCATTTTGTTGCATAAGGTATATACAATGTATCAGGTACCAACAACAAAAAACTGCATAGTTCGGCCCCAAAATTTCTTTTGCTGAAAAAATGTATTTTTTTTTAAAACTATGAATAAACTATTATTTATTTTTTTTTTACCGTTTTAAAAATTAAAATTTATATATATATTTTTTTAAAAAAACCAGGTTGGCTTAGCAAACCCCTTAGTTTTGACAGATTCTCCAGTTTTTTAAATTTTTTTTTTAGTTTGAAATTTCATTAATTAAACGTGTGTTTTTATTCCAAATCATTTAAAAATTTTACTAAATAAATTGAAAAGCCTGTTAGGGTTTGAAAATAATTCAATTTTTAATTTTTTTTAGTGTTTAAAAAAATTTTTCACTTATTTATTTGGAAGTCAGCTTGACATAGGACTAAATTAATTGTAGGTGCATTTAAAGTAAAGACAACTTGAAGTCAACTGCTTGCATTCCTAAAATTGGCAGATTTAACAATTTTAAAAAAACTACAAAAATTACCCCCAAAATGCTGGAAAATGCACCATTTAGAACCATTTAAAACAAAATTTTCTTGGGGGAGGCCCACCTATGGGAGGCGGACACCCCCTCCCATGCCCTCCCCCTTCGGCCCTTTGGGCCTCAAAAAAACCCCACATGAACTTCTGGATCCGCCACTGTTAAAAACTCTACCTTAAACACGTTAAAAAAAAGGGGGGCATCTTTATTTAGAAATTACTGAAATTTTCTCCTTTTTAGCACTTGGACACTTTTACGGCTGTTATCTGAAATTCACCCACTTCGAACAAACTCCAATGAAGACTCTCAGCACTCCTGAGATGAAGGCGAATTTCCAGGGGTGGGTGGAGAGTTTCCAGTCCCCCTCCCCTTCTTGATCCGCCCATGGCACTAACCGTTAAATAGTTATAACTACAGGTAAAGATTGTTGAAGTTTTTCAAAAGAAGTTCAAAGTATACAGTCATGATCGATGTCAGACTGATTGTTTAAAACAAACAGAAAAGTCGTCACAAGGAACACACTGGTGAAAGTCGAAAACCTTAGCACCAGTCATTCAAAAGTTATGGCTAATGAAAGTTTTTACAGACAAACAGACAGACAAAGGGACGAACAGAAATCTTCGATTGCATTATCTGATGTAAATGAAATGAATGGTTCTCAAATATAGTTTATGAGAAAAATGAACTCTAGGTTTTGGGCATTAGGAGAGGTGTCTGTATTTCTCAATTTTGGCCGGGATCCCTTTTTACAAACCAAACTTAAAGGTCAAGCTTAATAAGAACAAACTCTTTTTTCGCAGCTAAATTTATTCTCCTTTATAACATAAGTCTGAACTCTGAAGTTGCCCGCCATGGCGGAGTGGTTAAAGCGTCTTCTCTGAAGTCGCGGAGTTAGGATTTGATCCTTACGTCGTGGGTTCGAACCCACTGCAGGACGTGGAGATCGGTCCTTTGAAGAGACTGTGTAAATCGAAATCGCTTATTGCAGCAGTTGTTGGCACGAAAAAGATCCCTCTCAGCGACTCTGCTCAATGATCCAGAGTGCCGACTATATAGGTCTGAATTTGCAGCTCTCCATCGGGAAGTAGTCATTATGGCATCTCCAAATATACCAGTAAGTGAAACATTCTCTAGAGGGGCAAACACATTTGTCTGAAAAATTTTAAATCTGTTTTCATTAGACGCTTTCAAATGGTGGTCACCGTGACTTCACCATAGGCAGTGTGATTATAATTTATTGATAATTCGGTAGACAATCAGGCTGTCGTAAATGATGACGAATTTTAAGTGTTTAATAATTGATATAGGATATTTCAATCGTTACAATACAAAATTAATTGGATTGTTGACCAACTATGCAGAATCAACCGTAAGGGAAAATCGCAATAAAATATTGTTAAATGATTGTAGATTTCAAAATTGTGAATAGAGAGTAAAAATTCAGCTCTGTCTAATAAATCCAATGTTTCATCATGAATACCTCAGCTGTAGTCTACTTTTTCATTTTAATAACATTTAAAAGTGTCCTTTCCTATTCATTGGATGATATGATGTCTCTTCACGAGGAGCTCTTAAATACTACTGTCTACCATAAAAAATTACGACCTGGAAGAAATCAGAGTGAACCGACAATTTTTCCATGAAGATGACTCTTGATAACCTAGTGGACATTGATGAGATGCCGGGGCAGTGAAAATCACTCCCAAAAAAGGAGGTCAGTTGGACTGATGACAGAATCAGGTGGAATCCGACGAACTTCAACGGGATTGATAAAGTTCTGTTTCAAATGGGAGATATTTGGGTTCCCGATTTGTACACCATGTCTTCACTATCCAGTAAACCAGCTCTGGGAATGGATAAATTTATTGTGAGGTATACTCATGATGGAAGGGCATTTTGGGAAGTCTCCGATATGTTTTGGAGTACATGCGATATCCGCATTGTGTATTACCCAGTGGATATGCAGACGGCCAGATTATTTTTTCAACCATTGGATATACTTCTATGATGTCAAATAAAAGTTACTGAGAGAACGTTAGTAACAATCCTCAAAGATAGCAGCGCCTGGGCAAAAACAGCAAAAGCTTTCGTGGTAAGGGAACGTCATCGGCATCTGACGTGTTTATTGGTGAGGTGACGTAGGCACATCTACATTTACATTGTAACTTTTTGGGGTTCCACCGGCAGTGATGGGGTTCGTCCCCTTCTGGTATTTTTTTGGGAAAGGGGGACGGGGGGGTTTTTCGGTTGTTCTCCTGTTTTTGGCAGTTTCAGAGCTGTCAGCGAAGCCTCCAAAACATAAGCCAAAAAATTTTGTTGGTGAAAAAATCTTTGTATTCCTCACAAGTTCTCTGATACAGGTGTGTGTTGTTGTCAGTCAGTACTTGTACGTAAAAGAGCAAAAGAGAAGAGTTCCCCCGAGTGTCAAAAGATTTTCTCGATGTCTGTTGTGCTTGAAAAGAAAGACACCCTAAAAGCAGAGAGTTTGTTCCCAAAAGGGACAAAAAAAAAAAGGAATTTAAATCCAGTAATGCTGAGATGTATACCAAGTCGGGAAAAACGGGGATGTTTTTCCCCTTCCTCCTTGGGAAAGGGGGTTCTAGATCCTGACTTCCAAGTGGTTATAAAAAAAAAACTCAATGTATTTAATGTATAACTTATACAATGAAGCGCTTGAAGTTAAAATTTTTTGTTTGGGTGAAACGTTTTATATGTTTTGAACGTCAATTATAACATAATACACGCCCTTTCTTTTAAAAAGAATAAGAAATTTTGGGAAAAGTTTTAAAACCCCCCCTCTTCTGACAAACAACATAAATTACACCGAAATGGAGATTTTTTAAAATTATAAAAAGAGAGTTGATAGTTCCTGTTCTGTAAAGCACGTTTTCAAAGAATTTGTAATAATTATTAATTTATATGTTTTTGGATTCCTCCTGTTGGTGAACACGTGCTTACTCGGTGTTGATGTAATTCAATTTGATTGGTATTTTTTTTAAATATTTTTTTACAGGTATTCGAATGAACCATTTGACCGATTTTTCCTTTCTATAGAAATGGGCGTGTCATTGGATGACAATCATAGTTCTATAGATACTAAAACGTTCCAGTCAAACGGAAAATTTTACCCCTTCAATGCGCTTAGTTTTAATTTTGGAATAAACATGTTCTAAAACTGTGGCTTAACATACAGCTTTTAAATTCTTGGGCTTTCATTGCCAATGAAATAGATTATGCTGCTTAAAAACATTATTTTTAAAATTTATCCTGTTTATTGCAATTATTGCCCCCCCGGGGGCCTGATTTTAAAAATTTAAATATCACTACCTCAAGATGATTCCTTATAAATTTCAGCTTTTTGCCCCCAATTTTTTGAGATGAAAATTTTTTTAAAAATTTTTTTATATATAGTATATATTTTCCCTTTTAAAAGTTTCCTTTTTTTGGTCCAAAATTTCCACCCCTGTGTTACATGGTTTTTCAATATAGTATCTACAATGAAGCACACTGAAGTGGTAATTTTCCCCTTTTGGGTGGAACTTTGGGGTTATGTTTTGAACATATTATCCGAATGACACGCCCATTTCTTTTAAAAAGTACAAGAAATATTTGTCATAATGTTTTAGGACACCCCCCCTCTTTCGAAAAGCAATACAATGAAGCGCTTGAAATGGTAAAATTTTCTGTTTGGATGGAACTTTTGAGCTATCTTTAGAAAGCCCATGTCTTTAGAAAGGAAAAATGGTCAAATGATTCAATCGAATACCTGTGAAAAGGTATTTTATAAATATAAAAGCCAATGAAATTAACGGTCTACGTAAAAACCCCAGTAAGCCGTGTTGACTTACGTTTTTTTAACTCCAATAAACATGATAAAAACATAATTATGTCAAAAGGGAAAGGGGTTTTTACTAAGCAGAACTTTCAACCTTTTTATTTGAAAAATTCATTTTTGTAACTTGATGTTGTCGCGGGAAGTGTAGTGTCCCAAAACATTACGACAAATTTTTCTCGTTTCTAAAGAAATGGGCGTGTATTATGTTATAATTGACGTTCAAAACATACTCAAACTTTTGTCCAAATGGAAAATTTTACCACTTCAATGCGCTTCATTGTATTTCAATGTAAAACTTGAATTCACTATTTTGGCTTAGCCCTCCCCCTCGAGGTTCACGATTTTGACAACTTAGAATTTTCATTACGCACGGGTTGTTCCACATACAATGAAGCGCATTGAAGTGGTAAAATTTTCCGTTTGGACGAAACGTTCTGAGTCATGTTTTGAACGTCAATTATAACATAATGACACGCCCATTTCTTTGGAAACGAAAAAGAAACATTTGTTGAAATGTTTAAGGACACCTCGCTCTTCTTGACAAGAAACACGAGTTACACCGAAATGGAGATTTTGAAGTTATAAGAGGGGAGTTAGAGAGTTCCCGCTTTTGTAAAAAACGTATTTCAACGAATTTGTCAATAATTATTAATTTATCATGTTTATTGGATTTACCATAACACATGTATCGGTCGAACACGTGCTTAATCGGTGTTGATGTAGACTGTCAATTTGATTGGCTATTATATTTATGGAATACCGGTTCTACAGGTATTCGAATGAAGCATTTGACCGATTTTTCTTTTTTAAAGAAATGGGCGTGTCATTGGATGACAAACATCGTTCTAAAGATAGCTCAAAACGTTCCTGTCAAACGGAAAATTTTCCACTTCAATGCGCTTTATTGTAAATTTTAAAACTTTTGTGGCCTAATGGTTCTTAGAAGAATATTTTTTTAAAAAAATTTTCCCCTATATGTCAATGTAAAAGAATCATTCACTTAGTACAAAAAGTGGCCCCGGTGAATTGCGCAAAAATAAAGTATAGAAGTGCCTAATGGAAGTTAATAAAACAATTTTTCTATGTCTTAATCGGTACTTTGCAAAATTGCAGAAATTTAAAGTGAGTAAAATTAAAGAGCGAGGCTGTGTTTTGTAAGGGGGGTGGAATGCAAATCACGAATCTCCATTGTTATTCAAAGTTATTCCGATTTATAGAGCTTAAATACATAGTGAGCGCATGCTTGCCCAAATTTCTCAAAAGGACAGAATGTGTAGAACTGTTGGAAATTCAACATATCTAAGGGAAATTTTTGGGCAAGCCTGCGCTCGGGGTAAACTTTTTGAAAAAAGGTACAAAACTCCGACAGTTTTCTTCACTGTTTACGGGTATTTACATGTCATTGACCTGATTGTGACCTGTTTAATATTCCAATTTACCACGTGATTTGTAGACTCAGGTAACATTGTGAATACAAAAAAAATCAATAAACCACGTAGTTGTAGATCCGATTGACATTCCTTCGAAAGGCGTCCAACTTAGACCGTTACATGTACATGTACATTTTCAATTAATCAACATAGAATAATTTCTCTTTTTTGTCAAGTGTTTTAATAGGGTGATGGAATATGAAATTGGACAAAATGTAAAGTTAGTTTATTTTTAGTCCTTGGATTTAGGGGCACGTTTGGAGGCTAAACAAGTTTCAAAGATTTTGCTCCCATCTCCGAAGTAGCATCATTCCTCAAAGCGTTTTTACTGTAAAAAATAAAAGGACACGGGGTAGGAGTCGTAGATTGTTTAACACTGGCATGGAATTCTTACTAGTAACCCCCCCCCCCCCCAAAAAAAAAAAAAAAACTAGAACAATCGCACATACAATTAATAAAATTAATTTAGTGATAAAATATCACATTATGCAGCATCGCAAAAAAATATTCCGTACACCATTATTTGTAAGAAGTATTAAGTGTACTTTATAAAAAAGTACGGAGAGAGAAAAGAGAGAGAGAGATTTAAAACTTCGATACGGCTATATTTCTTTTAGAATATATAGAAGTTTTCTTAAATATGATCCCCTCCGTTTTCATATACAAGTAGGCTCAGTTTATTTAAGTGTTAAATTTCCGTAAGAAACGACCACAAGATGGGGGATCATATACATCTCAAAGATCCTCCCCAGTACCATCTTTCCTTAAAAAAAATATGCGTAACCCTTGAGAAATTCCATGTGTTTATTTTTCTGTATACAGTTTGTATTTTGTATTAAATTCCAGAAGCCATTATAACTGGCTAAATAAATACAAGATTGATGAAATGGCCCGCCTACTCCGAATATTAATGTGACACAATTAAAACCCAACTCGGACAAGCGCAACATTCCGGAATTAACACCCAGTATTTGGTTTTTTTAATTACCATTTATAAAACTAAGGCGACGTTTTCAGTGTGAATTTTTGCAAGTAATATACCACAAAGATAACAAAGTATCAGTAAGGTGTAAAATTATTAATATTAAGTTAATTGATAAAGTTAGAGGGGTCCAAAAAAGGGGCCACGGCACTATGCTTAAGTGGAAACATTCTTGTATTCTCTGTATGGTACTGCCCCTCCCCGGTGGTACATTACAATTTAGAATCTAGACTACCCCAGTATGCTTCCACATAATTTTCAGTTTTTATGGCCCAGTGGTTCTTGAGAATCATATTTTCAAAGATTTTCCCAATATCTTTCAATGTAAAACGTTACCATACTTATTTTGGCTCCGCTCTACGCTCAGGGTGATGATTTCATACAATTTAGAATCTACACTTCCCCATGATGTTTTCACGTAAATTTCAGCTTTTTCGGGCTGCGCGTGTGCGTCCTATTAAAAACTGAGGTCATTGTTTGTTTTTACATCGGTCCAGTGATTCTTGAATTTTCTTACAGATTTCGATGTAAAATTTGGATTCCCTATGTGGCACTGCCCTTCTCCCGTGGTTCATGATTTTTAAAAATTTATAATCTACACTATCCCAGGAAGTTTCCACATAAATTTCAGTTTTTCTGGAAGAATATTTTCAAAGATTCTTCCTATATATTCAATGTAAAACTTGGATTCCCTATGTGGCACTTCATGATTTTATCAATTTGGAATCTCGCTACGATCGACGGACAATTGATGATCAGAAAAGCTCACTCGAACATTCAACTCAGACGAGCTAAAAAGTTGACATATATCAATCCTCCATCTATCATGGTCAACTTGTGAAAGGTGTTACCAGGTATGAATATTGAACAGAAAATGGTAAAAAAATTATACGAAATGAAAGATTTAAGTTTGTGTAGATAGTATGCAATACTGTTAATGAATTTAGAAGACACTCAACATCAGTACTATAATTGTTATACCAAATTAATATTATTTTGTATTTTAAGGATTTATGTATTATCATACTTCAGGAGATCAGCTTTGCAACATGTTATCCTATTGAAAAGGTGTGGACAGTGGATTGTGACAATCAGTGCGCATGCTTAGTAAAATCAAACCCTCATTTCCAGCTTATGAACTGGACAAGCAGACCAAGTGATATATAATTTATATTTAAGGAATCACTGTCTAGTTTTGAGAGTATGCCAGGGCATCAACAACAGTGGGAAACTGGAATAATTTGCATAACGGGCGAAGCCCGTTATGCTAATATCCCATGTTTCCACTATTTTGATGTCCCTGGCATACTCTCAAAACTGACATACCCTTTATATTTCCATTTCATTGTGAAATAAAATTGTAGACTTAGACATGAAAAATGTAGACTAATCGATTTAAATTACACGAGGACTTCCGTGCCAATTTCAATAGTCCTCGCACACTGACGTCAAACACAAAGGCAACCGCACAAGATTTACCTGCATATTTGGCCTCCTTAGCGTCAAACACAGAGACAGATGCGCACGAGATTTGCATGCGTATTAGGCCTCCTTAGCTGCTGACCTATCGACCTGCCTAATTTACATTCCGGCAGAATTCAAGAAATCAATTCCCCCAACTTTTAAACAGTTATCACAGAGAAAAAAAATTAGAAATGGAAATATTCTTATATAAAGAGAAGACAAAGAATTGTTCAAATTTTATTTTTTAACTAACTAACTGCAGTTAAATAATGACAAAAAATTTACATTTTGTAACCATGTTTACCAATTGAAATACCGTATCTCAACATTTGGGATTTATTGCTTTGTCAGACCTAGGTACAACAGTTTTTGATACTGTATTTTCAAATGCTTACGTCTTCGAAGTCGTAAGCGTTTCATTTGTTGAAACAGTAGAACTTAGTTCAACATTAGGAGTTGATGTAGTAGTAGTAGTAGGTAAATTTGCCTCGCTTTTGGTTTCTGATATATTCGTTAGTAATTTCTGACCATCCTCTTTTATCACGTTTTCTTTTCTTGTTTGAGACACCTTGTTTGATGATGTTGGAGTAGTTTCCGGGATTGATCCGTTGTTTTTTGAGCTTGATTGCTTTTCTTTATCAATAGAAATCGATGTCTGTAATTTATTCGTCCTGATTTCTGGTTGTTGGATTTTTCGAGCAAATTCTGGTCTCTTTTGTATGCATTTTCCACTGTTTTTGTCGCAAAGTCTGCAGTTTGAAGGACAATGGTTCTGACAAAATCTACCATAAAATCCAGCCTTACAACCAAAATGACATACCCCCGTTCTTGGTCGACAAAGACCTCTAAAACAGTTCATACATCGCTTTTCACAGCTTCTTCCATAATATCCCGGCGCACATTGAACGCATTTTCCATTTTCTGCTTGACATATGTAGCATTCCGATCACAGTCCTGTTGGCAAAACGCTCCCATTTTTTCGGTTTACAGGTAGTGCATTCACCGGTGACGATATGGCAAGAAAAACAGAGAACGCATTTGAAGAAGCAGTGAGGGCCGAACCAGCCGTCCCTGCATGATATACACTGACCGGTATACTGGTCACACTCTGGACACGTGTTTGGACAGGTGTCGCCACATGTCTCGCCGTAGTACCCTCTCAGACATCGTTCACATATTCCAGTGGTGTTGTCACACGAATTCTCCTCACAGTTGAGACATATAGTATCAGCTGAAAGTATCGAATAAGAATAATTTACTAGTATATAATATGCACAAAAAGTTATTATAAGAAAGTCTTCGATGAAATTGTGCAAATACATGTACATATTTAAAATTGAAATCATTTGAAGGGATTTTTAGAGGTCATTTAGAATTCCAGTGAATGTGTCTAAAAAGTGTTGATTTCAGGGCTGTGTTTTAGTGTGAGTAAAGTTTTCAACAAAAAACCTTGACATACATGTAGTGTCATGCTATCAAAGTCCCGAAAACTCTGTTTAAACATATTTATTTCAGGTTAGAATGGTTAGTTTCCTCATATTATTTTCAGATAAACTCATTGCAGAAATTACATTGTAAGCCAGGGTCAGTGTCCATGCTCAAAGAATATATGCAGATGAACCAATGTTCAAAAATGATTTGAGACACTTAAGTGTACTCTCCAAGTCGTTTTCAAAGACCGACTGGTCATGGACTGGTCTTAAAAATAATATTTTTAATTAGCTATTCGTCAACATCTTTTCTTATTAAAATTGAGGGAAACAATGATAGCGAATTTCTTTTTAAAGGCCTGAAATGACTCATCAAAAATGATGCAATTTTCAAAACTACCTTATCCAGCAAACTGCATGATTATTACAGTATGATCACTTACTGTCTTGACCCTTAATATAGAATGTGAATTCAAAGGAA
>NW_026925715.1:0-10619 GCF_032062105.1 Saccostrea cuccullata
CTACTTTTACAATTACTATTTATTAGTTTACAATCTTTTGTAATACCTTTAATTCTTTGTCTTCCTTTAAACAGGACGCTCTTGTTACATTTATGTTTATCAAACTCAGTTTACTTTTGATTAAACAATATGCCTTCAAGTAAAAAAAAGTGCAAAAATTTTATCTAAAAATGGCTGTTGCACAGAAAAGGTGGAATAAAGTAAAACAGTGTCTGTCTGTTATCACAGTTCCTGGTGCTCAAAGCAACGAGGAAGAAGAAGGTCTCTCGGCGGAAGTCATTGTTGCTATCGTTTCTGCAGGCATCGCACTCCTAAGTTTCGGAATAGCAGTATTAGAGTATTGCAGAAGAAAGAGTTAAAAGAAATCTGGCACAAACTAAACAAACATAAATCCCATTGTTTCAGCAGATATGTGCAAGGAATGTTAAGGGCTCCTATATTTAAAGAGATTGAATTTTTCCGAGAATAAAACAGTCATAGAGTACAGTACCTTTTTTAATACTTAATGCGCACAAACTCATAATATGTCTAATTTATTCAATTATATCAATAGTATGTCAACGCATTGAATATGCCTGAAAAAATTGTCAAATGAATAGAAAAAGAGAGTTCTGTTGTAAATAAATTAATATGAAGTTCCCGAGTTTGGTGTAAAATGTGGGTTGTGACCAGAGCATACTTGTATTTTTTCTTTACAGTATACCTGTACATTGTAATTAGTTTGTATCTAGAAGAATTGATTTATTGTATATAGAATTAACAAACTTATTTTTTATAGGATTAACCTTCTTTAAAATGAAAATTTATTCTAATGATGTATGTCTTGTAAACAAATTTGCGAGGTAGTGTGACAAACAAATCAAAAGGTTTAAAATTCAAATTTAGAATAAGATGTTCTGTAGATGTCTTTCAATAGTGACTAAAATTTCAACGAAATTTTTTTTTCAAGCAGGACAGAGAGGTGAAATCTTTAATTTTGTAGTTTTCGTAAAGACAGAAAACTTTGATTTAGATTGCTACTACGCTGGTATAACTCTTTTTAAACCTTTTCATTTTTTCATTATTAACATAATATTATCTATATGTCTCTATTTTTTTTCTCTTTCCAAAAAAAATAAAATCACTAAATGTAAATTTTAAACTAGATAATTTTAAACTTTGATACTTTATAGTTATTTTATTTTTTTTCTAGCGATTAGAGATCAATAACGTTGTAGTATATCTATTTATTATTTATTAAATGAGAGTTACCCTTTCAACTGTACACTCATCATCAATGTATTTTGTTTGATTATTGTGCTGTTTCACACAATGTGAGAATAAATTGAATTTTAATCGAGACAAGGAAAGCTTATGTTATAGCAAAGTGTCTATCTGTCTGTCTCTTTGTCTGTTAACATTTTTTCTCCAAAATTGTACTCCTTCTACAGTTATAGATCAATTTCCAAAAGTTACTTAAAATATTTCTTTTAGTCTTTTGTCGATTTTGATGAACTGTGTTGTCATGAATAATAAAAAAAGGATTTCTTTGAAATTCATTGAAAAGCTACCTCTCCTACAATTTTGGTCTGATTTCAATATTGAGTATAACTTAGTACACAAGTAGACTTTAATAGGATACATACATGTACATATTACTTAATGCGGCTTAGTAAGCTCTCAGGTGAATTAAGGTAATGAAGATTTAATATATTTAGCATAAAGTATTTTTTAAAAAATACTTGGTATTATGTGTATTATTTCATTCAATGTATTCATAAATTTCCATTAACTGTTAAATTCAATCTAAAAAATTGTCATATAAAATTTTATAGCAACCTAAGTTATAATATTTACAAAAATTAATACCAAAATTCCCATTTCGCCTTTGTACTTTTTAACTTTTTCTTACCTGTATTTCCCAGTTAAGGTGAAATGGGAACACACCCACCGATTTGCTAAATGGCCTCAGTCACCGTCCGATTACTATAGATGTCCGGCCGGCAACCACGTCATTTTTATAAAAAAACAAAACAAAAAAAAAACATCGGTTTCTCATTGTGTACCCCATCGCTGGATAATATGACATATCTATCTATATAATTCCATACAAAATTTTGCACAAATTTTTAACCTTATGACAAAATCTAATAAAATTCTCCCACTATGCTTGTTTAACATTATTCAGGTTACCAATCTAAATGTAAATCTATGAGAAATATTGCTGATTTTTAAAAAAGGTTTGTATTATTTATCCTTAAAAACACATTGAGACAATTTCTTTGTTTTTGGTACGGTATCGTTGTCTGTGGTGACCAAATCATTGATTTCTGTATTGTTATTTAGTAATCAAATCAAAGCATTCCTTGCTTTTGGTATCCTCTTTGGTAATCAGATCATTGATTTCCTTATTTTTGGTATTGTTGCTTGGTGTGACCAAATTATAGCATTCCTTGCTGTTGGTATCGATGTATGTGGTTACCAAATCAACACATTCATTTCCTCTGGTATAAAAGCCCGTCAGAGGAACATTAAATGGTGCCCAGTGTCAAGGATTACAACCCCCATGGCACGTAAAAGATCGTTTTTCTGGTTTTCGAAAAAGAGTAGGCTCACTATAAGGGCCTCCAGAAAAAAATATCTTCCAAACCTGAACATTTCACCGCTGGCTGAAATATTGCCGATCCGGTGTTAAACAATAACAATCAATCTTCTGGTATCGTTGTCTGTACCTATGGAATCGAAATCATTGCATTCCTTGCTTCTAGTATCGTTGTATGTGGTGACCGAATCATTATATTCCTTATATTGAAGGATATTGAGGGCATTGTTCATGATATTCAAAACATCAGATACCCTGCTTTTGACACTGCTACTGATGTGGCCACAATATTAGAATTGTGGTATTTGTCACTGTTTTGGCGATTTCCGAAACCCAATATTAATGACCATCACCATCTTTGGTATTTTATAAGTGCTTTCCAAGTCACGCCTTTCATTTTTAAAGACCTTGTGTTTATCCTACGGCACGACGACTAGTATATGGATATATATTTTTGCACAATAATAAAATATTTATAAAATTTTAACTGTATTTTAAAGTCCTTTTTCTTGCAATATCATTGTGATACCGCTATTAACAATATAAAATAAAGTTAATACATTATTTGCATTGAAGTTTTGATTACATTTTTAAAAATAAGTTTGTGTGGTTGTTTCTTCAGATTTTTATTAACTGAACAATACATACAGAAAATCTCCAAAATCATCAATATTAGTGGATACGACTTTGAAAAAAAAAGTACTCGTATGAAAACCATCTTTCAAGAAAACAGACTTTTTCATTAAAAATGTACAAATATGTGTCACAAAGGACTTCAGAGACAAAATGAGGATGCTGACTGAAAATATTTTGAATTTTTAGAACACATAGAAATGACGTTAAATTGAAAACTGCTGCCGACGTTCAAACTTTAAAAATGCCTGTCTTAAAAAATAATTGATTCACAATTACTTCCATATTGATAAAATTGTTTGGTTATATGATTTTCACTTTTGCAAAAAAAAAAATCTTTCGCTAATACTGTTTAACTTTATATTAAAACCGCAAAGTCGTGACATGTTTGCTAAAATACCCTGTACGTATGTGAAATATGAAAATCCTGGCACTATCTTTCCAAAAGTTATGGCCTTGGTTTAGGCTTGGTATTTTTTGTGAAAGTGGGTCGAACGCCAAGGTCAAGTTAAGAGGTGATGCCCAAAGAAAGGTACTGCACAAGGAATATACTTGTGAAAAATGAACGCAAAAGCCTCAGCCACTCAAGAATAATGGGCAAGGTTAAACTTTTTGCGGAAAAACAGACAGACAGATAGACGGACAGGGCAAGAACTAACCCCCCCCCCCCCCCCCCCCCGAATCTTCGAGTACGGGGGCATATCTTCATATTTGTTATGTTTAAGAACAACAAAGCCATGATAAGTAATGTTAATAAGGAAGCATCCCGAGGATGTGAAAATTTGAGTTCTTTCCCGTTCAATACTGAACTTCTTACCTTAGCCAATATGATCAGGTGAGCGATGTGATCCATGGGCTTCTTGTTGAGTTAAGTGCTGATACGTAGAATGATATATATGTATACAGAAAGTCGATCTGAATTAAACAGTTAAATGACCTTTAAATAGCTCTCATTACAGAGTTAATTTTTTTATCTTAATGTTAGTGACATAATTATTGATTTAAAAAAACTGATATGGATTAAATTTCAATTGTCGTGTCCAGTTCATTATTGCTGCTATACTTCTATCTACAATCTCCTGGCACGTGTTGTTAAGTCTTGAGACTTCTGACAAAATACTAGTATTTAAACTGTCAAAGAAGATAGTTATGTAATAATTCATTAGCACAATAGACAAATCTTATGATTAAGTAGGTCTTTATATCTTTATCTTTATTGAACATTTACCTAATTACTAATAATAAAATTCCAAGAAAACTCATGGACACAAGTTCTCCAAAATTGTCTACCTATCGTGCAGCCTATTTCATTTGTTTAGGCAAATAACATCAATATTAATTTCATCATGCTCCACGGGAGAAAATTATTCATCATCTTGGTGATATATAAGTATATGGTAAGTTAAACTAATTGCTATTTTCAAATTATTCGGCCAATAATTCTCCTGAAGTTTTTTTGTACCTACAAATCTCATTTTATTTGGAAATTAGTCCCTTTTTATGTGTACATATGTATGTAGAAAAAAAAATCGTAGGTTTGCAATCTTTAAAGTACATGTAAGGTGGTACATTAAAGTTTTAGAATTCAGAGATTTTTTTTTGAATTCAGAGACTTACTATAACAAGCAGAACAAGCTTTAAGAAGTACTCTTAGCACTAACCTCACTAAATGATACCCCGTCTCCAATATGAATAAAATTACAAAGTCCATGTTTTGCTCTGAAAGATCCGAAATAGATGTCAAATCAAAAAAGTAAATTAGGAGGTGCAATGGCATTATGTAATAAAGAACCTTTAAAAGTATCATTAACTTGGTGGTATATGAAGGGTTGCGGATAAAAGATACCCTTCAATATTTTACAAAGATTGGCATTATCCATGCATGTTTTGCTATGGGAAACCAAAAATATGTATCGGATCAAAAAGTAAAATTAGGATGTGCACAATAGCACCATATACGAGTAACAAGGGTTCTGTTAAAATTACTAAATTATTCAGAGACATATAAGAGATGGATACCCCAAAGCGTGACAGACGGATGGGCGTACTCATGGACACGGACGGGCATCCCGATCACTATATACACTCCCTTTTCAAGCAAGGGGTATAAAATACAAATTAAAGACAGTTGAAGTTAATAAAGTCATGTAAAATATACAACTTACACATGTATTTTATGAAGAAAAATAAAACATAAACATCATACAAGCATATAAAATATATTTTCTGATCAAAATATTATTGAGTTATACATGTGTACCTACCGGTTAGTCTGAGCTTTTCAGGATATTTTTAACATGGAAATAATTTTATATACACGTGCTTTAATAAATATGACAATGATAGGCTATTTAAAACCGCGATTTGATGCATTAATTAAAATACATGAAAACACGTTTCTTTTTCTACGGGAAAATTTGTTTCCAACTTGTTTGTTAAAGGCCTCTTTTGAGAATTAATCATTTATATCGAGACGGCACCACTAATGGGTGAAGGGCTGCAAATTTTAGATATATACTTGGTAATCAGAGCCATTGAGCATCAAGGGTTCTTTTTCGTGTATCTGTCTCGTCCGAAGGACGGGTCTACCGCAGTAGAATTCGAGCTCGCAACGTAAGGATCAACTACTTATGCCTAGGTCACATTTAAGCCGATGGTCGGGCGACTAAATTTTTGTGGTCTTGTCGGCTGAAAGAACAGGATCGGCCGACATAGTATCGGGCGACACGGAGCAGTCACATTATTTCCTAGGGACACCGATGACTTGGATAAATAACACAAAATGTTTTTTTTCTTTAGAAATCAGCAATATTTTTTTTCATAGATCTATATTAAAAAAGGTGACGTGAGTAATGTTTGCAAGGCAAAGTGGCAGAATCTTATAAAATTGTGACTCAATGTTGAAAATGTGTACAAAATTTGTATGGAACTGCATAAAAACGACAAATGGTGCATATCAAAGCAGCAAAGAATACTTGAGATTTCTTTATATCTTACGGATTAATTATTTATGTTATTTCCGTTCAAAAAATTATATCAATCCATGCATCAAAATTTTGTTTGTGTTAAGTATCAGTCACATTATCCAGCGATGGGGTATACGATGAGAGACCGATGCGTTTTTTGATGAAAATGGCGTGGTTGCCGGCCGGACACCACTAGTGAACGGAAGGTGACTGAGGCCATTCTGCGAATCGGTGGAGACATCGGTAGGAAGTAATTCGTAGTTAAAATTCAGCGATGTCTCCAACGATGCCTCACATCGCTCCTCTTCGGCAACACATCATTAACACATCTTCACGGATCGGCCGATGTATTGCCGAACATCGTCCAATATCCGTTGAATCTGAGGTCATCGGGGGATTGATTGGTGTCCAACAGATAACGGCCGATCATTGGTCGATGTTCGACCAAACATTTGCCCGTAGTCAATCGATGTTCGAACGATGTTCACCAAAGTATGAGCGATGTAATATACATCGGCCGATTATCCTGGAACATCGTTTTATGATTAGGAATGCTTCGTCCGGCCGGCAACCACGCCATTTTTATCATAAAAGGCATTGGTTGCCCATCGAAAACCCATCGCTGGATAATGTGACTGATTTTGTAAGGACTACTAAGCCGATGTGGACCGATGTTAGGGCATCGTTAACACCACGGATTACCAACGATTACCACCGGTCTACGGCTACCGGCCGGGAAATGTGACCTAGGCATAAGCCGATGTGGACCGATGTAAGGGCATCGTTAACACCACGGATTACCAACGATTACCACCGGTCTACGGCTACCGGCCGGGAAATGTGACCTAGGCATTACAGATGTATGTATCCTTGATAGGTTAGAAATTCACAAGTCGGTCAATCGTCGCCCGATCATCGAGCTCTGAGCTACAGATTGATTTTAACCGTCGGCCGAAATTTTCAACACTCTTATTGTCCAACGACAGACGACCGAGTTAATAAACTGGCCGCCAATGGTCGGACGATGATCGAAGGTTGGTCGACGGATAACTGCAGTTGAAGATATCGGCCACCGACGCATGAAAAATTATAACTTTGACCGATGGACACAAAAATGGTCGGCCGACAAAAAGATAAGTCAAAATCGGCCAAGACAACGGCTGATGAACTGACGACTGTCACCCGAAGAATCCCAATTTTGCTTCAAAACCCGTCGGCCGTTGGTCGTTTTTGGAAATGTGAATCGCATTTTACTCTGCGACGCTCTAAATATCCTGGAGTAACGATTCGCTTCTCTTGAAAGAGAAGAGGAGAGGATCCTTACTCTGGTTATAGCGAAGGTGATATAATAGAAAACTTAGTAATATGATAAATATTATCTTTTTGTACTGAACATCTGCATATTCTTTATTTAAGGTTGCTACAAAAGATGAAAGTAAGTATGCAATTTTTCTAGAGTTACAATTAAAAGAGGACAATAAAACGATCAATTTTTGATCTCATTATCTTTCTCACAATTTTTAAAGCACTATCGAATTTTTATATAGATGTTTGTTTTGAGACAACACTTATGGATGAAGCATGCAACAACCCAGCTGTATTTGATATTAGAAGTTGCCCTGCCAATTTGACTTTTACAACATTTTGCAACTATTGTAAGTTATGCGACCCCCATACTTGTAAATCATATAGGGTACCATTTTTGATGCACCAGACAATAATTATTTATAAACAAAATCACGTTCCATATATTTTGTCTTCAACTTCAAAACATTTTATATCATTTGGTATTTTCAGGTAAATACTAATGTGCCAATCTTGTTTTCTTTATCCAAAGAATATCCTACAATTTTCAGCAAATAACGCAACCAGTGTTTCAAATCGTTTGCCTCCGAGGTTTGTTGAGTGTCCTGGATATATTGGAACTTTTTATTTAAATAAAACATCTGAGTCAAGAATAATCTCATGGTCGAATGTAATAGCTGTGGACGGAAATGGCGATGAAGTCAGGTAATCATTTATTGTTATGCCCCCATAAACGAATTATGCCCCCGTAATCGAAGATTTGGGCGTATACAGTTTTTGTCAAGTCCGTCCGTCT
The DNA here is from genome assembly GCF_032062105.1 of Saccostrea cuccullata. Lineage (NCBI taxonomy): Eukaryota > Metazoa > Mollusca > Bivalvia > Ostreida > Ostreidae > Saccostrea > Saccostrea cuccullata. The sequence continues at coordinate 8,282 of NW_026925715.1, forward strand.
GTCTGTCTCTTTGTCTGTAAAAACTGTAACCTTGTCCAAAACTTTTGATTTAGTGGAGCTATGACTTTCATATTTCACATGTGTATTTTTTGTGATAAGACTTTTCTTTGGGTACCACCAAATTTGACCTTTTGACCTTGGAGTTTGACCCACTTTTACATGAAAATTTTAAACTTTTCATTTGCCATATCTTTTGACCAGTAAATACCAGGACATTTATACTTCACATATGTAATTTTTGTTGAAAGACATTTCATTGCATACGAACAACCTTGATCCTTTGACCTAATAGATTTCCGTACTTATGAAAAAACTTTAACCTTGGCCATAACTTTTGAACGGTAAGGGATAGGGCTTTCATACTTCATATGTGTAGTCCTTGTAAGAAGTTCCTTCATTGGATAACAAGAAATTTGACCCTTTGGCCTTGACCTTTGAGACTGATCTACTTTAAAAAAGCAAACTTTGACCATAACTTTTAAAGGGTTAGGGCTAGTGCTTTCATACTTTACATATTTAATTCTTCTGACAAGACCTTTCATTTGATAACAAGAACTTTGACCCTTTGACTTTGACCTTGAAGTTTGACCTACTTTAAAAAAAATTAACCTTGACTATAACTTCTGAACGGTTAGGGCTATGGCTTCCATACTCTACATAAGTATTCTATGTGGAAAGACCTTTCATTTGATACCAATTACATTGACCTTTTGACCTTAACCTTGGAGATTCGTGTACTTATTGAAAAAACTTTAACATTGACTTACTTTCAAATTTCACAATTGTTTTCCAGTGAGAATACTCTATTTTTGGTACCAATTAATTAAATTTGCATTTAAGAAAAGATTTATCTTTGCTATGTTGCCATACGGGGGCATCAGTGTTTCACAAACACATCTTGTTTTTTATACATAAAAGAATGTAATATTTTAACCATATCTGCTATGTTCAAACGAAATGAAAACATTAAAATTAAATTGTAATCAATAAATACCATTTCATGTTTTGGATTTACATTATTAATCCTTTCTATATACGTGTATTTCATGACAATGTAGAATTGCAACTACTACAACAACAACAACCAAAAAATAGCAAAATGATAAGCATCACAAGAAATCATTAGTGTTAATTTAATGAGAAACAATATGTGTTTGTGAAACACTGATGACACCGTATGGCAACTCTTGGCAAAAGTCTTTTTTTTCAACTGCAAATCAAACTCAGAGGTCAAGAGATAAAAAATCTTGCTATCCAAAGAATGAGTTTGTCCCAATGAATTCACCTGTGGAATATGAAGGCATCATTACCAACTGTACAAAAGTTAGAGCAAAAGTTAAAGCTTTTTAAGTGGATCACACTCAAAGGTCAAAAGGTCAGAAAAATTTATATCTAAGGTCTTATTACAGTAAATAAACATGTGAAGTATGAAATCCCTAGCTAGCACCAGCCGCTCAAAAGATATGGTCATGGTTAAATCTTAATTGGATATTTTCTTTGCAACAATTAACCAAACTCAAGTTCAAGGTCATGAGGTCAAATATGTTGGTACGCAAAGAAAGGCCTTGTCACAAGGAACACACTGTAATATGAAAGCCATAATTCTAACTAATCAAAAGTTATGGACAAGGTTAAAAGTTTTTGCGGACAAATAGACAGACAGACATACAGCTAGACAGGCGGACGAAACTATATACCCCGAATTTTCGATTACGGGGCTATAAAATCACATGCACTTTGGGAGAAAAAATTCCCTGAACGCTTATTTATTACATATTTTGCAGCTAAAATATTCAACAGTTACTTCCTTATATTTTAGAGCAGATCAGATAACAGGATATTCTAATGGATCTGCGTTTAGTATTGGGAAACATGTGATTCGCTACAATGCTTCCAACAATGATGGCATGGCATTTTGCTTGGTAATTTTTGAAGTAAAAGGTAAATATCCTATCGGAACTTATGAGATTGATCACAATTCTTTATTTTTGACCTATTAACGTTGTTTTTCTATAACGAACATACCCGTATAGGCATAATTTGTAAGAAATGCAAGGACTTAACATTTAAAAGAATTAAATTGTGTCCTCCCTTCCCTAATTCGTATCAGGTCGTTACGACGTACTCAAAAATATATTTTGTAGATGTAGGTCACTGTGACTCATTAACAGATCCTGAAAATGGACACATCGAATGTACAGATGGTTTTGCTGAAGGTTCTGTGTGTCTTTTGCAATGCTACAATGACTATGTTTCCACTATAACTAATGTGATTAGCTGTCAGAAAGGTCTACAATGGTTTCCAAATGTTTCCAACGCACGTTGCATAGGTAAATAT
>NW_026925716.1:0-10420 GCF_032062105.1 Saccostrea cuccullata
GACCCAAGGGTCAGGGATTCTGGTGTTAGGGTGGGTCGCTATTGATTATATATTATATTGAAAATACATATGGAAATTTTTTTTTGGGGGGGGGGGGGGGCAGTGAGTCAAAGTCAATCCTCCACTCCCTGGCACATGGTATAAATATTGCATATGATGTAGTTGAGTGTATCATTGAAAATTTTTACCCAAAGAAAACCATTGTCAACCGAGGCGTTATTTATCATATTGTACTGAATGTTTTACACAAATACATAAATTACATGTATTACATGTTTTACATGTATGTACAGTGAAAAAACCTTGCGGGCATAAATTCTGCGCAGTTAAATTTTTTTGTCATATCACCCGTCGTCAAGCAATGTTGACTGATGCAGCGCTGGAGGGCTTGGCTTCTTCATTCAGCGGGTAATAGTGTTTCTTTTTAACAAACGTTTCCCGAAGAATCAGATTAAACTAATTTACATGAAAGTATAATACCGGTATATATACATATTCTAATTTTGAAATGTCTGTTCTACCCCCTCTTCAAATCTTATATTAACCAGTTAAACAATTTTGAATCCAGTAAAGCTTAGTCTGGTATACTCGTTGCTCTCCAAAATGTCCCCGTTGAAGGCTATGCCAACGCGAACTTTTACAATGTCTCCCTCTTTTACATGAAGAAAGGTAAATGTGGAAGAGGACGCTCTGTCGTTATGGTTCATTGCATCCGCCTATCCGATGTCCTTCACTATATCATTTTTGACGAGTTGCACTGAACAGTGAGATTTGTCTTCCGCAACAATTGTGACGTAGAAAGCATAGACACCATTTTCAGGTACAATAAAGTTTCCGCTTGTCACGTCATATCCGTTTCCGACATTGGTTTCCACTCGGTCGTACACAAGGGTTTTTTTGACTCTGAGAGAACTGATTTGCACACTACCTGACATGTAGGTATAAAAAGCAACTTGGTTTTTCCCTAAAAAAAACCCCCCAAAAAACCAACATAATTATACATTTTGGGGTGATTGTCCCTTGATTTAAAACATCAAAGCATGTTTCATATCATTTATAATCATTGGTTTCTGACTAGATGAAATATTCAAAGAATATTGTTATTTCCCAACCATGAAAAGGAGGACACGGCGAGTGTGACCGGTCGGCAAGGGATGCTCACTCCTCCATCGCACCTGATCCCACATCTGATGTTTTGGAGGTCCGTGTTTGATCTGCTCCTATTTTGTATTGTTTTATAAACGTTTGAGCTTGAATACTGATCGTTATCTCTATATATTTTACTTATATGTCATATCTTTAAATGTAACGGAATTAAAATACATGTCTATTATTTTATTTTATCATCATCACCATTGTACACCTTTAAACAGAAATGGTAAATTGAGGGACTATATTTTCGGCGGAACGGCGGCGTATGATTTTTTTGTGCTTCTCAATGAATTTAGTTAAAAGTTTTACACAATAAAAGATATGAAGAAATTTTCAAATGTTAATATACTTTATAATTTAAGGGACTTAAGTTTTAAAACATATGATATAAAAAATATGATATTCCAAATTCACTACCATTATATTAGCTTTTTTAAAAAGCTTCTAATCTAAATACAGATTTTAGCCATAATTCAGTATAAAGTTTTTTTTTCTCTTAGTAGATGGTCAGGGTTTTTTTTGGTATCATTTTGTATCTTTATATGACTAATTTTTTTTAATGTGTGAAAAAAAATAAATATTCAAAGCATATAAAAATAACTAATATATTCTAAAAATTTAAGAAAAATACAGAAAATTTCGATTAACCAATATCCTTTTTTAGTTAAATTAATATGTCAATTTGATATTTATATAATAGTGTTGCATTATGCATGTACTATGCCTAAATAGTAGGCAGGGTTTGTCACATGGTGCACGAGCCGGAGGCGAGTGCACTATGTGTCAAACCCTGCCTACTATTTAGGCATAGTACATGCATAATGCAACACTATTGTTATTATTATGCTGACTGTTGTTATTATTTATGCGGCAATCCATTTGATTTTTTCCCGAAAATAATGGTGGTAACACAGCGCTCTTGCAAAAACTCATTCAAAATCTTGATGCTAAAATTAGTTGCATGCTTAGTTATTTTGGTTACTAGTATTTTCTCAAAATAAGTCAGGATTTTCTGTCCCAAAGCAATTCATCTTTATTTTCTGTTTTGTTAGTAAGACTGATTTGTTTACAGACGTGGATTCTCATTGATAATTTTCTTTTACATGCTTCAATCAAGCGCTATATAAAAAAGCGTTTTAATGACCCCATGATATCAATTCATCTAACGAACTGTATGTAATTAGTTTGAAACTGTGTTGTACACATTTATCTAAGATTCCTTAGAATAAATATAACTGATTTCAAATAATATTTGTCTATTTTCTCCTTCTTGTGTCAATTGTATAAATTAAGTTTATATATTTAATAAAATTCTCCCAATCATTGATCGTCTCTGTGGCGTAATCGATTAGGCATCGGACTGGCAAACTCATAGCCGTGAGTTCGATTCCCGGTGTGTGCATTGTAGAATTTTATTCAGAAAATAAGGCCGTGCACTATTTCGGCATAGTATGCTTACGCTATATAAATCCTTAGACCACTATGCGAGAATAGTAGGGTATGGGTTATATAGAGACAAACTGACAGGAAGCATAATAATATCTGATAGACCCTTTATGGTAATAACTTTCTATGAAAAAAATTAAAACATTTAATCTTCTGAAATAGAAGTACGCATCGCGTGATTGGCAACAGTATTTTTTTTATTCTTAATGTTCAGAGAAGATAATAACCTGGACTTGACCATGTTTCTAATATAAAACGGTAACTGATATCATCACCTAGTGATTTTGTCTTCTTGAATCTATGAAAATTTCATTTAATTTCAAAAACGAGAAACATGACCAGAATCCCTACAAGTGATGCTATTGCTCAAATAGTGGTAATCGTTGAAAACAGTTCTACTACATGTAAAGACACAGTGGCAAGTAAGATAAAATTTAAATTAGTGCTTTAGTTCCAGAAAGGTTAAATTATTTAATTTCAGAGTGTGTTCATGAAAACCTTCAAAAATGGATACCAGGCAGCATCGTACTGCGTTAGACAACTTAGATGTATTTGAGTAATTCAGGAGATCAAAATTATTCAAAATTAAAAAAAAAAAAAAAAAAAAAGATTAGTAACATGTCAGTCGACGCTCTTAAAAATTAAGCAATTTTGATAGCATTATAAAAGAAATGAATTATTAAAACATTATATTACATATAATCTTTAAGTGATAGACAAGTGTTTTAATTTTTCCATCCTCAAAAACCTGTAATTGCATGTACATGTATTTGGAATATTAATCAGAATGAACAGATAATTAAAAGTTTACAAAATGTCTGACAAAAGGAATATCTACTCACCTAACTGACTGAATCTGCTGCCGCTCAGCTGTGCACACAGACTATATACAAATCGTGTCCTCCATTTCTTCTCTGTCACACGATTCCTCGCGCATCGGCCACGGAGGAGGCCAAACACAGGGATAAACAGAGCAACAACCACTGCAACTTCATTCTTAAGCAATGTTAAAGCTGACATGAATTCTTAAAAACGCAACATCATCTATGTACGACTTGTTTCATACCAACGATAGCCATTCACATACAGATACCTTGTCTCATTGTAACGATGTATACCCCAATGCGCTCGTTACAGTTGAATGATTTTTTGGTTTGGGTAAACTTGTGCACATCTCCGATGGTAAAGCATATATGAGAACACATAAGGAGATCAAGACATTTCAAAAACACAATAAACAAAGTAATAATCATATTTCTGAATAATTATTGATTTGAATCAAAAGAAAAAAATGCAAGTTTGGTGAGGAATTTAGATGCACGAGTACGTATTTTTACAGTGCGCCAATTTATGCAGAATAAACTTGAAATAAAAAGCAGTAAAATCTGCAAACACATTTTAAAATTATTATCATTTGAATGGCACAAAACAACCAACGTCTTTGATTTGCAGCCCCTATGCAATTTTTGCATATCTGTCAGAAAAAACTTAGAACGCTGTAAACGTACCCATACCTGGTAATGAGGTTACTGCATCGGTTCGAAGATGTGCACAAGTCAAGTGATATACACCCTGAATTCCATTTATTGAAATATGCATCACAAAAAAGAAATAAACTCTGTAAAAGCTCAATAGTAAACACACTGTCATTATTTCTAACAAACAAGCACGTCGATACACCTAGTCCGTGCTGATCAGATTTTGGTCAGGGAAAATATCACAAGTGGAAAGAGAAGTTATTTGGTATTTGGCGGCTGAATGGGGGGGGGGGGTATTATAACTGCTGTTCATAAGCTATAAATTAATTGTGAATTGTCTATCTACATGTAGTTCTAATATACATTCTATACAAAGTCATGTATATAGTCTGCAGTTGGTTTGGCCAAAATTCATTTGTCAATTATAACTGATTATTATAGAGACTAATCTCAAATCTGCAACCAAGTAATTTGATGTACGGTAATTATTTACTTCAAATCTTAAAAGCAATTAACCAGAATACAATGTGTACATAGATCTATACGCTCTTTAACACACAAAGAAATGCCATCCCCTGTTCAGATTGACATTTAGGCATTTGATTTTTTAGGCGGGGGGGGGGGGGTGCAAAAATAATTTACATGACCGTAATCTAAATATTGTTGGAAGACAGATATCTCTGCCGAATTCAATTTTGAAATTTTTTTTTAAATGTGTCACTCTTACCACAAAGTATGTGCATTTTGAGGTATTTATAAATGTTGTATAATTATGGTGTTAAAGAGAGACTTTACAGATTTATATCCCTGCCTGATAGTCTAGCTATTTTTTTTTATATTTAAAAATAATTTCTGTAGGAGTATTTGGGTGATAATTTTAAAAGCTAGGGTAGGGAGTCTTGACACTGGTTGAATACGGATAATTTTTATTTACTCTTTTGTGTATTGAACTCTCTCTCTCTTTCTTTCTCTCCCTCTCTCTCTCTCTGTAGCCATCTCTTAGGGCAATAATAGGTATAAGATTTTACGCACTTTGTGCTGTCCATTTATTAAGCTTTAGGAAAGATCAAGGAGACCACAGGGATGTGGACAACTTCATAAATTGAATAATAATTTTAATTTGGACGAGAAGTTAACCCAAACGGCCAAAATGAAAAAAGAGAAAAAGAGGTGTGTGTGAGCAATGAGCTCACTAAAGTTTAGTTCTCCACGGGTGAGTTTTCACGCAGCAATATTCAATGTCTATACTAAGTATATATTTGTACAAAAGCCATCTTTACCCCCGGTTCCGACACTTACATGTATATGCTGAACCTGGACAAAAGACAATGGAATTTTTATAAAGGTAATTGTAGGAAGAATGCGGAAATCCTAAGGAGGGGGTATCCTCTCTCATTTTATCTGCTTTTTCTAGTAATCATTAATTATTTATGTCTAGAAATTTAATTCACATTAAATTCTATTTTCATTATCATTGTACCACAGAATCAAACTCGTTTATTATACCCTTGCAACAAGTTGCGTGAGGTATAATGTTTTTTGACCCATCAGTCAGCCCTTTTTTTTTTGGTCAGCGCAACTTCTTATAAACTAATGCACAAATTTTGTTCGAACTTTATGTAAAGGATCAATGTGTCTGTATTTGCACATTACCAGGAAATGCCCAATCTTTATTTTTTGGGAATTTCCGCACTTTTACATTTAGATTTTGGCGATATCTTGAATATAAAGATGAGCAGTTTGTTACAATTTCATAAACCGCTGCACACAATTTCGTTCAAACTTTGCAGATATTTAGGACACAATGTGTATATATGGGCATATTACAAGGAAATTACGATTCCTTTATTTTTTCTGTGAATTTCAGCACTTCGACTTTTGTGGGAGCGTGGGGTATGTGAATTTGCTCACTTTTTCTTTCAGTGTGCATAAAATTGTAAACAACTTTAAATCAAATTATATTAGGTCTAATAAAGCCAATACACAGTATTTATTTGATTATATTTGATAATAAAGAAATCCGACCTGTTCCAGACGTTTTTCTTAAAATATTTTTATGAGAATGTTATGCATGTTTTATTACCCCCCCCCCCCCCTTTCACAGGAAAATATGTGTCATATCTTCAAAAGGTGAATGAGAAGATAATAATGCATGCTTTATTATAAATTTGATGAAGTTAAAAATGTTTTCAAAAATTTTATTTACACCATTTACAGACAAGAGTAATGTTTATTCTTTAAAAAAAATTATATGCATTTTCTTCAGTCAACTCCACGGCGCTTTCAACCTTTGATATTTTCCCTGACCAAGTAAAATGATCGGCATGGACCACGTGTGTCCAAGCAGTTTTTACTGTTGAGTTAGCAATGGATTACATGATTTCTGAGATGCATTTTTCAATAAAAGTAAAATAGGATAATTCTTTCGACATGTGCACATCCCTGTACCGATAGCAGTACTCAGGTAAATATTTCTATCACTGCGTTTGACGCGTTTTCTCGACTGACCTGCATGGAATTTTTGCTCTACTTGAATGTATTCCGTGTAAGTGTATCTTCTTTATTGCAGCAAATGCATTCAAAAATAATTTAATTCTCGGTATAGTTCTAGTTTTTGTTGAATTTTTACTTTTCAAACATGTATTGGTCGGTTTATGGACTTCTAAAAAACTATGCTATCGGAGATGTGCACATGTCGACAGCCAGGATAGAAAATCACTCAAGTGAAACAATTGTAAAGGGCTATATATAGCAGGTACAGGTGGCCAAAAATCTTCGATTAAAGCTGACATGAACTCTTAAAAAGGCATCAGTTTTCATCTTTGTACGACTTACTACATTCCTGTAAACCCTTGTCCGCCATATTTCTTCGATTCCGCCATATTTATCGAAGATTTTTGGCCACCTGTACCTGCTATATATAGCCTTGTAGAATTGTTTCACTTGAGTGATTTTCTATCCTGGCTGTCGACATGTGCGCACGTCCGATAGCATAGTTTTTTTAGAAGTCCATAAACTGACCAATACATGTTTGAAAAGTAAAAATTCAACAAAAACTAGAACTATACCGAGAATTAAATTATTTTTGAATGCATTTGCTGCAATATAGAAAATACATTTACACGGAATACATTCAAGTACAGCAAAAATTCCATGCAGGTCAGTCGAGAAAACGCGTCAAACGCAGTGATAAAAATATTTACCTGAATACTGCTATCGTTACAGGGATGTGCACATGTCGAAAGAATTATCCTATTTTACTTTTATTGAAAAATGCATCTCAGAAACCATGTAATCCATTGCTAACTCAACAGTAAAAACTGCTTGGACACACGTGGCCCATGCCGATCATTTTATTTGGTCAGGGAAAATATCAAAGGTTGAAGGCGCCGTGGGGTTGACTGAAGAAAATGCAAATAATTTTTTTTCAAGAATAAAATTACTCTTGTCTGTAAATGGTGTAAATAAAATTTTTGAAAACATGGTTAAACTTCATCAAAGTTATAATAAAGCATGCATTGTTACGAATCATTCACCTTTTGAAGATATGAAGATATTTTCCTGTGAAAGGGGGGGGGGGGGTAAAAATACATGCATTATTACACTCTCATAAAAATAATTTGAGAAAAACGTCTGAAACAGATCGGATTTCTTTATGATCAAATATTATCAAATAAGTACTGTGTATTGGATTTATTAGACCTAATATAATTTGATTTAAAGTTATTATAATATGATTTAAAGTTATTTATAATTGTATGCACAATGAAAGAAAAAGTGAGCCTATTCACATACCCCACGCTCCTGCAAAAGTCGAAGTGCTGAAATTCCCAGAAAAAAAAGGAATCGTAATTTCCTTGTAATATACACATCTATACACATTGTGTTCTAAATATCTGCAAAGTTTTACGAAATTGTGTGCAGCGGTTTATGAGGAGTTGCGCTGACAAACTGTTCATCTCCATATTCAAGATATGGCCAAAATCTAAATGCAAAAGTGCGGAAATTCCCGAAAAAATAAAGGATTCGGAATTTCCTGGTGATGTGCAAATCTAGACACACATTGACTCCTATGAATATCTCGAAAGTTCGACAAAACTCTGTTCAGTTGTTTCTAAGAAGTTGCGCTGACCAAAAAAAAAAAAAAAAAAAAGGACTGAATGATGGGTCCAAAACATTATACCTCACGCAACTCGTTGCGAGGGGTATAATAAACGAGTTTGATTCTGTGGTACAATGATAATGAAAATAGAATTTAATGTGAATTAAATTTCTAGACATAAATAATTAATGATTACTAGAAAAAGCAGATAGAAAGAGAGAGCAAACCCCCCGTGAGAATTCCACATTCTACCTACAATTTGCTTTTTAAAAATGTCCAGGTCCAGGTTCGACTCGTACGTTTGAGCATAGGTGTCGGAACCTGGGGGTGGCTTTTTTTTTTTTTTTTACAAAAATATATTTGGAATAGACATTGAACATTGCTGCGTAGGTTAAGCCTCCCCCCACTTTCCACAGACAAGTCGCAGTATAGGTTAAAAAAGAGGAAAGTGTTGATGTTTGGAGAAAAATTTTGTTACTGAAGTTCGAACCTACCTCCCCCCCCCCCTCCTTTCCCCCACTCGAAATATGATATTCGTGCTTTGGAAAAGGACATTTCCCCTTTTTTTTAACTTGTCAGATTTTTTGAATGTATAAAAAAAATTCTTTGCACTTAGTCCCCCCCCCTTTCAATTTGCTTCCGACGCCAATGCGTTTGAGAAGGTATTTGAGAAAGTTCCCAATGTACCCATTCCTGTGATGTATATTTCGCGTTTATTATATCCCCCGCTTGAAAAGTGGGAGGGTATATAGTAATAGTTATGTCCGTCCGTCGGTCTGTTACGCTTTGGGGTACCCATCTCTTATCTGCAAATCCTCCTATACCACTTAGTGAATTTTACTACAACTTTCATAGAATCTTAGGTTTATTACATATTACCATTGTGCACCTCCTATTTTACTTTTTGATCCGACACGTATTTTGGGTTTAGCGACAACAGCAAAATATAGACTTTGCCATTTTATGGGAGACGGGGGTATCATTTAGTGAGCTCATTGCTCACAATACCTCTAGTTTCTCTTTCAATTTGGCCGTTTGGGTTAACTTCTTGTCCAAATTAAAATTATTATTCAATTTATGAAGTTTCGACATCCCACCTGAAAAAAAATCCTTGATCTGTCCTAAGGCTAAATAAATGGTACAGCACAAAGTGCGTAGGATCTTATACCTATTATTGCCCTGATGGTTACAGAGTGAGAGAGAGAGGGAGAGAGAGAGAGAGTGAAGAGTAAATAAAAATTTTCCGTATTCAACCAGTGTCAAGAATCCCTACCCTAGCTTTTAAAATTATCTCCCAAATACTCCTACAGAAATTATTTTTATATTTTTTTATACTTTAAAAAATATATATATATTTTTAAAAACAGCTAGACTATCAGGCAGGGATACTGAAATCTCGATAGACTCTCTATAACAACATAATTATAAAACATTTATACACTCCTCAAATGCACATACTTTGTGGTCGGAGTGACACATTTAAAAAAAATTCAGAATTGAATTCGGCAGAGATGTCTGTTTTCCAAGAATATTTAGATAACGGTCATGTCAATCATTTTTGCAGCCCCCCCCCCCCCCCCCCCCGCGTGCCTAAATGTCAATCTGAACAGGGGATAGGGGATGGCATTTCTTCTTTGTGTGTTAAGGAACATATAGATCTATGTACACATAAAAAATGTATTCTAGTTAATTGCTTTTAAGATTTGAAGTAAATAATTACCGTACATCCAATTACTTGGATTAGATTTTGAGATTAGTACTAAAATAATTAGTTATAATTGACAAATGAATTTTGCGACGCAAACCAACTGCAGATTATATACATGACTTTGTATAGAATGTATAATAGAACTACATGTAGATAGACAATTCACAATTATAGCTTATGAACAGCAGTTATAATACCCCCCCCCCCCCTTTCAGCCGCGCAAATACCAAATAACTTCTCTTTCCACTTGTGATATTTTCCCTGACCAAAATCTGATCAGCACGGACTAAGTGTATCGACGTGCTAGTCTGTACGGAGTAATGACAGTGTGTTTATGTTGAGCTTTTACGGAGTTTATTTCTTTTTTGTGATGCATATTTCAATAAATGGAATTCAGGGTGTATATCACTTGACTTGTGCACATCTTCGAACCGATGCAGTAACCTTATTACCAGGTATGGGTACGTTTACAGCGTTCGAGGCGTTTTCTCGATATGCACCAATTGCATAAGGGCTGCAAATCAAAGACGTTCG
>NW_026925717.1:0-104808 GCF_032062105.1 Saccostrea cuccullata
CTTAATCTTTGTTCTGTACCAATTAACATGCACTGAGTTTTTTTAAGATTGATTGTTAACTTGTTTTTCTCCATCCAACCTAGTGTATTGATAAGATCGCTATGTAATTTATTCTCAATAACATCGATACTCTTATCTGAGACATCCTGATCGAGTTGTATCATCAGCATACATGTGAGCCGCTGAGTGTTTTAAGCAGTCTGGGTAGTCATTGACATAAAGGATAAAGAACAATGGCACAAGTATTGATCCTTGAGGGACGCCTATAGTTACGTCTAATTTTTCTGACTGAGTACCATTCCATCTAACACACTGTGTCCTATTCGACAAGTACGATTTGAACCAATTAAAAGAGTCTTTGCAAATTCCAAAAGAAAGTAATTTGTGGAGAAGTATATTATGATTCACCGTATCAAATGCTTTGCTAAGATCAACAAATAAAACACCAGTAAGTTTACCACTATCAATATTTTGTAACCATTTTTCAATTATACTATGAAGTGCTGTTTCGCATGAATGCTTAGGTCTAAAACCCGATTGTTTTTCATTGATAAGATTGTTAAGCGTAAGGTATTCATAAAAAGAATTGTGAACATGCCTTTCTAAGACTTTGCTTATGATAGGTAATATCGAAACTGGGCGATAATTATTGAGCAAAAAATTCTCACCAGCTTTATACAATGGTGTAACCCTAGCACTTTTCCACTCATCAACAAAAACACCCGACTTGATTGAACAATTCAAAATATGCGTTAAAATATTTCCTAAGACATGAATACTTTGCTTTAGAATTTTAACAGAAATTTCATCTAAACCAGTAGCTTTTGAGTTAGACATAGAAAGTACTTCGTCGATAACAAAGCTTTCACTAACAAAAGGTATGGAAAATGAACCTTCTGGCATTTGTTGGGGAACCGTGGGTAGGGAGTTGTCGAAATTAGAAGCAAATTTATGTCCGATATTAGAAAAGAAGTCATTGAATTTGTTTGCGATTTCTTGAGGACAAGTAATTATTTCACCATCGACTTCTAAATGAGTTGTTGTGGATTGAGTTCGTTTCGAGGGAAGAAATTCCTTTATACGATCCCACATATTCTTGGGCTTAGCGTGTGCCTGCTCGATTACCTCGTTTACAAATTCGCGTTTCGCTTCGTTGACCTGGATCCCAACTCGGTTTCGTGCCGCTTTGTAAGCTTTCCAATCGGCATCGGATTTAGATTTAAGTGCTCTCCGATGTAGAAAGTCACGTTGTCGCATTTCTGACAATATTGCTTAATATCCAAAGAAAGCATTTCCATGTTGTCGCGTATTTGTACGTTGGATATGGTCCATTTTTCTTTAGCATATACAAGTACACCCCCTCCATGCCGATTTCTGTCTCGCCGAACTAAATTATATCCCTTTATCTGAACTTCAGCGTCGAGGATATTTCCATCTAATTTACTTTCAGTGATTGCAAATATGTCAAATTTACCATTTCGTAACAATATTTTTATTTGATCTAATTTGTTTCGGAGTCCAAAGACGTTTAGATGACCGAATGTGACACCTTTTGGGTTAAAGAGGCTGGGGGTGGCAGCCATTTTCAGACTATTTCGATCTCATTTAAAAGAAGAGCTCCATATAAAGATATACAAAAATGATCAAATTTTAAAACTAAAATGTATGATTTTTTTCTTAGCCAAATGATAGTTGACAGCTTAAGATACCGTAACTGAAAAAAAGTTAAATCTGGTGGTTAATTTGTTGACCCCCCAGTCTCCTTCAGGTTGGTTTTAAGAAGTAGGTCAAACTCCAAGGTCAAGATAAAAGGGTCAAAGTTGTTGGTATCCAATAAAAAGGTCTTCTCTCAAGGATTAGATATGTGAAGTAAAAAAGCCCTAACCCTTAATGTTCAATACCCCGGTACTTATGGCCAAGGTTGAAACATTTTTTTAAGTACAAAAAGGTCTACAGTACGTCAAAGTTGTTGGTATTCAATGACATGTCGATCTTTCCACAGAAAATACTTATGTGAAGTATTAAAGTCCTAGTATTTACCGTTCTGAAGTTAAGGTCAAAGTAAAAGTTTGGATTGTTGTGTAAAATTGTGTCAAACTCAAAAGTAGAAAGGTCAAATTTGGTGGTGCGCAAAGAAATGTTTTGTCACAAGCAATACACAAGTGAAATATGAAAGTCATGATAGCTCCACTAATTCAAAAGTTATTGGCAAAGTTAAAGTTTTTGCGGATCGACAGATAAACGGACGGATATAACAAATACTATACACCCCTAATCTTCGAATACGGGGGCATAAAATGTGGATGGAAACACATTTCTCTTTTGACATCCTAACCCCAACCATAATAGTTTGCTACTCTTTGAGATCATTGAAAATATACAATCATGTGTACATCCTTACCCTCAAAAGGAAAGCTATTCCTCTTCGTTTAACTAAAAAAAATTACAAATGTTATCTTTTATTTAAAATGATTGGCCTTCTTTTGTTTTACTAGTACATGTATATGTATTGACCGAATCTCGTATTTCAAGAGTTGGATACAACAGCTGTTACATAACCAGATTTTTTGATAACTATAATTTCACACACAATATATTTGTATGAAAAAAATAAATCAATAACAAGAGGCCCATGGGCCACATCGCTCACCTGAGTAACTTGGGTGATGCAGTTCGTTACCAGATTTCCCCTCTTGCTATAACTATCGTTCCCCACTACCCTCTTCCCTTTTATGATTTTAATACTTTAGAATCTACACTACCCTAGAATGCTTCGACATAAGTTCAGCTTTCCTGGCTCAGTGGTTCTTGGGAAGAAGATTCTTAAAAGATTTTTCCTACATACAGTGAACATCTATGTAAAACTTGGATTACCTATTGTGGCCCCGCCCTACCCCCGGGGGTCACGATTTTAACAATTTAATATCTACACTATCCAAGGATGCTTCCACATAAGTTTCAGCTTTCTTGGCTCAGTGGTTCTTGAGAAGAAGATTTTTAAAAATTTGATCTCTATATTTCTATGTAAAACTTGGATTCCCTATTGTGGCCCCGCCCTACCCCCGGGGGTCATGATTTTAACAATTTAATATCTACACTATCCAAGGATGCTTCCACATAAGGTTCAGCTTTCTTGGCTCAGTGGTTCTTGAGAAGAAGATTTTTAAAGATTTGTTCTAAATATTTCTATGTAAAACTTGAATTCCCTATTGTGGCCCCGCCCTACCCCCGGGGGTCATGATTTTTACAATTTAATATCAACACTATCCAATAATGCTTCCACATAAGTTTCAGCTTTCCTGGCCCAGTGGTTCTTGAGAAGAAGATTTTTAAAGATTTGTTCTATATATTTCTATGTAAAACTTGGATTCCCTATTGTGGCCCCGCCCTACCCCCCCGGGGTCATGATTTTAACAATTTAATATCTACACTACCCAGGGATGCTTCCACATAAGTTTCAGCTTTTGTGGCCCAGTGGTTCTTGAGAAGAAGATTTTTAAAGATTTGTTCTATATATTTCTATGTAAAACTTGGATTCCCTATTGTGGCCCCACCCTACCCCCGGGGGTCATGATTTTAACAATTTAATATCTACACTACCCAGGGATGCTTCCATATAAGTTTCAGCTTTCCTGACCCAGTGGTTCTTGAGAAGATTTTTTAATGACCCCACCCTATTTTTGTCTTTTCTTGATTATCTCCCCTTGCAAGGGAACTTGGCCCTTTATTTTCACAATTTAAACTCCCCTTCACCCAAGGATGCTTTGTACCAAGTTTTGTTAAAATTGGCCCATTGGTTCTTGAGAAGAAGTCGAAAATGTGAAAAGTTTGCAGACGGACGACGGACAAAATGTGATCAGAAAAGCTCACTTGAGCCTTCGGCTCAGGTGAGCTAAAAAAAGTATATCAGTTTCATTTGCACTATTGTGGAACATTTAAGATACCTGCTCCCAAGCTAAAGATGCCTTAAATTCTTTTCAAGCTCATTACAAAATAACTTCAAACGAGACTGCCAATATTTTTGTTTCATCAACTTAACTGTCAATAACCTACCTTGTTTTAGAAATTGTTCATACTCAGAGCATGCCCTTGCGTATCAAATAACTGAGAGATATTATAAAGTCTGTATGCAGTCGATGAAGGCATGTTGCTGCATATGCAAGGGAAGTTGACGATGGAAAAGGTGAATTAATTAATCGAATTAATTCAGCATTTTTATCCTCAAGTTTGGTTGTTAGATTACAAGTAACATTCTTTTCATGTTAAATATCCAAATATGAAACAGATCGATGTATCAGACTCTGTGATATCTTTATTTCAAGTTCACAGGAATACATATTGTTTATTAAATATACGTCATCATCACATCTATATGTCGAGTTGAAGCCACACCAATGTTTTCTTCTTTTCATGTATTAGAATTTTGACTATTTCTTCTTCATATGAATTCAAAAATAGG
Organism: Saccostrea cuccullata; assembly: GCF_032062105.1. Classification (NCBI taxonomy): domain Eukaryota; kingdom Metazoa; phylum Mollusca; class Bivalvia; order Ostreida; family Ostreidae; genus Saccostrea; species Saccostrea cuccullata. Next base: position 4,460 of record NW_026925717.1, read on the forward strand.
TCTGCTAATAACAGGGCGCAATTGGTACCCATGGGGATTCTAATAGATTGTTGGAAGACCTGGCTCCAAAATCGAGTACAGATATTGTCGGTCAGTAAGTCGAGCATCATTTTTAAAAATATTAACTTCAGAGTAATTGTATGTACAATCAAAACCTTTTTAACAAAATCATTTTGGAAATGACCAATTACAAGTTAATTAAATTTACGAGTTCCATTTTTATCAATAAAACAGCTGTCAATGATATCAAGAAGCCTGGACTTCAATATATCACGGGAATGGTTGTATATGAAGTTGAAAAGTCGCAAGTTTTTAAGTTGTTGATCTTGGTAAATTTTTGTGATTTCAAATTTTCCAAAAAGTTCTTTGGAATTTTTAAGTATCTAAATCTGATTTACTCCACTTCTTAAATACATTGTTGCTCAGCTCACCTGAAGTTTCACCTTCACTACACTAAATTTCTAGGGGATCATTTTTCTTCATGTGGGGTATGCAAATTTTTAGGGTGATGAAACTTCTACAGTCATTATTTTATAAGGGGGTCATAATTAGTCTTTGCAACCAGTACACACTACACAATTTGCAATTCATTCATTTTTGAAAAAAAAACAGAAGATAAAGTTTTTTTGGTTGTAACATTTATATATCAATCTTATACTTTACTTTAAATGTAATTATTCTCTTTAAAAAAAAAAATAGGTTGTATTTTAAAACATCTTTTGTTTTTAATATACATGTAGTATTATTTTACTTTAAAGAATATGATTGAGCATAGTCCATGATTAATTAATTTATCCAAATGGGATATAATGTCAAAAATTAAATCAAGGAAACTTCATCTTCGTCACTAGAATTGCCCATGCTTGGATTAATGGTTGAGAAGGAACTGTCGAGAAATGGTTTACTATTAGGTTTTCTAGGTGTACTCTGAAGAACACAAACACCTGAAGACCTTGGTTGGGTTTTGGATCTTTGTCTTATATCTTGGGTCCAAGGTTCATTTCTATCCTTGCAACTGTCCTTTTTCTCTGAAGATCTCTGAAAAAATCTACTGTAAGAGTTTTGGTTCTCTTCTGGAAACAAGCTGCATTTGGGTTTCCACTCCCTCACTGATTGGAGTTTGCAGGAACTGGACTGCTGAAACTCTTGTGTAGCTGGTGGACACACCTGTCTAGACACCTGAAACTCTTGTGTAGCTGGTGGACATACCTGTCTGGACATCTGGAACTCTTGTGTAGATGGTGGACACACCTGTCTAGACACCTGAAACTCTTGTGTAGATGGAGCAAACATCTGTCTAGACTTCTGTAACTCTTGTGTAGATGGCTCATTCACTTCATGAGATGGCTGAGGCCCTTGTCTGGGTGACTTTAATACATGTACTTCTCTAGGTAAAACAGGAGCTGGTTGACACAGCGAAGGCTTGTGTTTAGATGACAAATGTACTTTTCTACCTGGCTGAGGCCTTTGTCTTGATTTCTTAGGCTCCTGTTCATGGTATTTTGGTCTAGTATTTTCATGTCTCCAGTCTTCTTTTTGCATGCTGGGCATACCAGCTTCCATTTTATCTTGCTGGTATCCCCTATAGGAACAAACCCCCAACACATTCTCTGAAATTGAATGGTGAATGATCTTTTTCTCTCTAGGTTGGTTATAACGCTTAACTAAGCAGTTCGATGCAGATCCTCTTCTGTGTTGTACCAAACTGTCACAAGAACTTGATCTTACATGTTCCCTCATACCAATCAGATCCTCCCTGACATATCCTTCTGTTCCACCACTCTTCTGAATACTCCTTTTGGTTGATGGAGATTTTTGATAAGGAAAGGCATTTGGGACCTTGAAGACTGGTGGAACACTTTGACTTGAGTGGTAACAAGAACTATTAGCCGTGTTGAAACTTTGCTGAAAGTTGTGAGAGGTCCTTGGTGATGATCTAGGCGATGACAGATGAAGCCTGGCAAGTGAAGAAGATGGTGAATTACTAACATCAGTGTGTGCTCTGCCATTTTGTGGAGAGGATGGGTAACTCTGAGCTCTTGGAGATTGAAAGCCTCTAGAATGAGCTCTTGGTGATGAAAAGAATGAAGAATGAGATCCTGGTGAAGAAGGATAAGCTGATATATCAGTGGATGTTTGATCCCCTGGAAATGGTAAGGTGGAGGACGATCTCTCCGGAGATAAAGAACAGACAAATGTTTGTGAAGCAACACCTAGACCTCTCTCATCAGACAAATCACTGTTCTCATTCAATTCATGTTCATGACTATATCCCAGTTGGTGACAAAATTTGAAATCATTAACATTCATACAGTTTGCACATGAACACATGGCTTTTTTTCCACATGAACAATTGATGTCATAACATAGTGCAGAGTTTCCTTCTAAACTTAGTTCAGATTTGTTTTCCTGGTCATTTATCTTCTGATCAAAATGTGACAATTCTTCCTCAGCAATTCTCTGTTTTCTTTCATTTTCTGCTATAGTGAAAGATGGCCCATTTGAACTGGCATGAATTGGATGTATAACAAGTTTTCTTTTAGCCTTTACTTGGTACTTGTCCTCAGTCTCTTTTGAAGGCATCATCCACTTTGTAACTTTTTCTATTGAGGACATTGGCTGGTTGTTAAGCTGTGACGTTCCGTCTTTAAGTAACTGTATTTTGGAACATTCCGATATTCCATTTTTGATAAAAGTTTGGGACACATCACTCAACGATTCAAAATCGTCCAAACACAAGGAGTTCCTTCTTTTTGAATATTCTGTTTGTACAACCATTTTATGACTTCTAAAAACTCTCTCTTGGCCTCTCTTTGCACTGCTACTTCTTTTGTGCAGATCAAAGGAGTTATTATCAATGTTTGCTTTGCCCCTCTTCATCTCCTTACCCTGAGTAAAAATATTTTCATTTCTTTGATGCAACTGTGCATTAGAATCTTTCTCTGGACTATAACCACTTCCACTGCTATAAATTAGTTCTTTCTTTTCACCATGGACTCTTTCAGATTCCGATCTTCCTTGAAGTGCTGTTTGTGTATCACCTCTCTCGTGTCTTCTCTCCGACTTCATCATGTCTCCTCCTCCACACATCTGGTACAAGTTATGGATCTGATGTCTGTAATCGGGTCTTTTTACTGAGACTAACTCCTTGTCCCCAGACATTAGGTGGTGCCTGACATGTCTGTAGCTGATCTGAGGCTCAGGACAGCGGTACTGCTTGTGGATTCGGCTTCTATCGTACATACAGGAAGGAAACTCTGAACTGTGGTAACCAGAGCTGTCCTCGGAGGAGGCAAAGTAGGACTCCATTCTAGGGCTTTTATGTAGGTTGTTGTGATGAACCTTCTTTGTCTCTCTTGACTTGTATAACTAAGAAACAAAAGAAAAAAATGTTTTTAACTTATTATAATTTGAGCTTTTTTTCTTCAAAAGTTTCAATGTCTTTCATCAGCATAATTTCATATTACTTCTGAGTATTCTAAGAAACTTAAAGCATAAAATTATATCTTTATTAGAACTATCCAAATTTCCCTTACTTCCTCTGAATAATATCCAGAGGAGCTTAAATGTTTAGACATTTCCCTACCTGATCATCCTCTGAATATCCTGAGGAACTTGAGGCTTCAGACATGTCCTCATCAGAACTATCCTCATTCCTCTTACCTTATCATCCTCTGAGTATCCAGGGGAACTTGAGGCTTCAGACACATCCTCATCAGAACTATCCTCACTCCTCTTACCTTATTATTATCTGAGTATCCTGAGGAGCTTGAGGCATTAGACATATCCTCATCAGAACTATCCTTATTGTCCTCACCTTATCATTCTCTGAATATACTGAGAAGCTTGAAGTTTCAGACATATCCTCATCAGAACTATCCTTATTGTCCTTACCTTATCATCCTCTGAGTATCCAGAGGAGCTTGAGGCTTCAGACATGTCCTCATCAGAATGATCCTCATTTCTCTTACCTTATCATTATCTGAGTATCCAGAGGAACTTGAGGCTTCAGAAATGTCCTCATTAGAACTATCCCCATTGCCCTTACCTTATCATCTTCTGAGTATCCTGAGGAGCTTGAGGCTTCAGACATGTCTGCAGAACTATCTTCACTCTCCGATGTTGTTATCAAAGTTTCCGCATCACTGATGTCTTCCTCCAGATCAGGTCCTAACTGAGACAGTACATCCTTGTACGTCTCTATGAAAGCAGAAAAAAGATAATGAAACAATTTGAAGATTCATGATACCTTATATCAGTTTTTAATTGCTGGAACTTTGCTTTTGCATAACTTAGTGTCACTGTTGTTTTGAAAATTTTATTCTCATGTATATAAGAATTATAAAAGATTTTACATTGCAACTATCAAAATTTAAAAATTAAATGTTCTCGCAAAAATAAGGTGTCTAAAAAAAAATAAGGGATCAAAAGCATTGTAAATGCATTTCGTTAAAATTGATTCCAGTCTTAACATATTGAACCTGAAAGATAAAGAGGCCAGCGAGCATAGTGCTCACCATCTTCCTGCATCAAGAATTTCTGATCCGCTCTGCTCCAAATAAACCTTTGATCGAATAGACCAAGTTTGACGGGGTTAGAAATGCGCTCTCTGATTGGCCTAATGCAAGTTTGCATGAACCTATCAAAATCATTGTTTTATTTAACCTTAAACTAAATCGTAAACAGAAAAACACGCCAGTTTTAGTCCCAAGGATAACGTTTTTATCATTAAATAGCCCAGTTAGAGGTTTGTCTCAGCTTTTTAGTTGAGTTACATTGAATTTATTTAATACCAACTTCCAATATTATCTCTTATTCTCTGTTGAATTTGTTTACTCTGATTGGCCAGTAGAGTTCAAAATGTGTAATCTCACTGGACGGTGTGACAATAAACCCTGACAAACTTGGTCTATTCGGTCAAGGGTTTATGTGGTGTGGAGCGGATCAGACACTTATGATGCGGTAAGATGAGTGCTCACCAGATTCAGGTTTTCTTCCATTATTCATGTTATTAAATCTCTTCATATTATGCCAACAATTCAAGTTGCCATACCATTAAGACTCTGTATCCTGGAAATGTCATCAGGATAAGGGTCCGCCTCCATACGATCCTCCCCCAGGATCTGCTGGGATTCCATACTGTCAGGCTCATCATAAGACAAAGGAGACAACAAGTTCCCATGGGAATCCCAGGGATCCTCTGGCTTGGATACGACATATGTACCATGGGGATCTGGCCTCTGGAAATAATACAAGTGGACATGAACGTGACACAACTTTGACATTAGCTTAAAAACTATAAACTCAAATCTTTAGGTTTAACAATATCTTCTATGAGAAATGTGAAGAATTTGAAATTACAGCGGTCTACTGCCTCACTTTGAATATTAAAGGTGCTTGGACACAGATTTTAAGTTAATATTTTTTCAAATTTTCTGTATAATGTCATGACTTATATGTTCATATTGCATTTCAGACCGAAATACACAACAAAATTTCTACTTTTGTTAATTACAATTAAGGATGACATTTGCTTGAAGAAACGAAGATGTGCCAATCAAATACACTTTGGAATTTGTAGTTTCAATTATTTCCATATAAAATAAATATTTTATTATTTTTTTGTGTGAAATGCTATATAAACATATAATTAATGATATTTTATAAAAAAATTTATACTGTGTACAAACAAGTACCCGTATTCCATTCATTCGATGCATGAATGTCACTGCATTGATTACAGACACATTTTTTACCAAATCAGATTGACTATATAGGCTGGAATTAAATGTTGCTCACTTGTGGTTGAAATGATTCTTTCTCTTGATTCTGCCTGTGACTTATGGAGTTTATTCGTCTGTGTGCTGAAATAAAACAATGACATATCCTAAATCATCAATATACACATAGTATATAGGACTTTTAATCTAGAGAAATGATAGGAACCTGCAGATGTTTTCTATCATGACCTTGAATTTTGATTATGTAAGCCTTTACACTGTAAAGCAGAAAATTTTGTTGGGGATTAAATTTTGTTTATTTCATTGTAACAATTATCTACGAAATTAAATCCCATGAGAAATTTTCATATGAATATATATTGAATATGGTTACTTATGAAATGACAAAATTAAATGCCCACATAACCATTTTAGACAACAAATTTGATCCAAACAAAATATTTTGTTTCTATAGTTTTTTTTTAAAAAAAATTATTCACTGTCGGTATGCTGAAGCAGAACATGAAGTCCCCATTCAGCTACAGTATATGTATAAAGTCTTTTACAGATCAGTAATTTCTGATTCTGTTATGGGCATGGAGTCTTCAAACCAGGAATTAAAATTAAACACGCATGACTTGAAAAAAGATTTGAAAACCATATCTGACTTCTCGGGATTGTCCTCCTCTAGTCCTGTCTCCTGATATATGTATTGCAATACTTTCAATGAAAATTAAATGGTGTTTTCTTACTATATATCATCTTTCTTTTATATGAAAAAATACATATCTATAATAAATAACCACAGAGATTCATTTTAAAAATGGTCATCATAGGTCTAGAGGACCTCTCTTAATCAAATATTGATCCCAAGCCAAAAACAATGAGTCCAAATTTTATTCCACAGAAATATGCAGTGAACCATTTTTTCTGGAACATAGGAATCTTCTGAGTTTTTTCACTTTCTTTATCACCACTTTCAGTTAATGCAGTTCCTAAATAAGCGTTCGTTTCATTGTGAACACCCTTGTTCTTATTAATCATTGGCGTCAGAAGCAAATTGAAAGGGAGGGCTAAGTGTAAGAGAAATTTTGACCTACAAAATAACTTGACAAACGGAAAATAGGTCCAATGTTCAAACAAAATTTTTTTCCCGAACACTACTACTTAACCTTTTTTGACCTGTACTGCAACGTGTCTGTGGAAAGGGGGGGGGGGGGGGCTAAACCTATGCTGCAATGTTCATTGCCTGTACTATGTCGACGAACGAGAGTTTAGCTTTTGTAGTGTTTTTTTTTTTAAATTTGGATCATTTCAGGTGTCTAGTTTGTATATTTGACGTTCTGGAATTTCTTTTCAAGTGCCTTTTGGGATGCACATACATGTATAATGAAATCCTGTGTCCTGACCAAAATTTTACGTATTTTACGCCGGACGCACGTCAAAATGAATCACTGTAACCAAATATAGTGTTAGCACAAAGACAAATTAATCTGTACCAGAAAACAGCTTTTGTTGACTGAATTAGTTATGCAACGAACTACACCCATTCAACAGTTTTTGTCTTGCTCTTTGGGCTTTGGCATGATTGTAAATGTTTGATTTTTTTCTTTATACATATAATTTTATAATAGAATTCATGAGTCTAATCATTTTACTGGTGTGCTAGCATTACATAAATGTACTGCAATACAATATCATTTGTCATACATCATATTACACTGAAATATTATATATTTTCCCCAGCCCTACCATTATACTTGCTAAAGATTTCTAATCCTAAATCAAAGGCAGATTTTGGATTGGAAATCCTGGTTAGCATAGACAAAGAAAGACAAGATTTAGATTTTCTGTAATGTACGCAAGCAAGACTTTTAACAAACCATATTCTTTTGTACACAGATCTCCCTCTCTCGGTGTGCTCTTGAGTTTGCTGTGTCCAAAGCCTTTTGTTTTTTTATGAATCAGCTGACCTACAGAAAATTATATGAAAAAATTACTATATTTAATTATTCATCCACACCTCAATAGATGATAGTAGAATAGATGGTACTTAATCAAATTTTAAGAATCAAACATGTTTTTGTAAACTGTAATACATATATACCCTCCTCCCTAATTACAGTACTTCACTTTTTTTTCAGGCAATAACTATTAACTATGATAACAAAATGAAAAGTTTAGCACTTTTTTTTTTAGCTAGGGTCATTTTTTTTTTAAAACTTCATGTAAGAGCTTGTTCAAAACATCTCTCTTTCTCTCTCTCTCCCTATATATATATATATATATATACATAAATAGTATCACAGAATTTCTTGACGGACAAAAGAAACGATGATGAGATAGTACATGTACGTATGTAATGGTTGTACTTGGTAACTTACTTCGTCCTCTGTGTACTGACAGATCACACAAGTCTACTTCTGTGTCGTCATCATCACCACAATTTTCATACTGAAATCAAACAAAATACCGGTAATAAAATAAATTATAATTCTCTTATTCAAGCATTTATCTTTTATGCATGCAAATTAACTGTTAATTAGCTGTTAAAGATTTCTCATATTAAAAAAACTATGTTACTAAGTTTTCTCTACATATTTTATGCACACAGAAAATCACAAAATATACATATTATCACAAAGAGAGAAAGGGTTTTTTTTTTTTTTTTTTTTTTTTTTTTTTTTTTTTTTTTTTTTTTTAACATGTCCTCCAATAATTTAAAAAGTCCCAGGCATCAGACTTGCATTTAGAAATTTCAAATTTCAAAGCCTATTCCAAGAAATCAATAATCTCATGGGGGAGGGGGTAGCAATGCTGTTGTATTGAATTTAATATTTCATCAAAGCAATATGAGCTGCAACTTTGAAGTCAGATTTTTTTGTTGCAGAATTGTAAATAACTATTTAAATGACAGAAAAAAAAGTTAATAAACTTCTGTTGTTCATATTTCATATTTGCGATGAAAGAACTATTTTTGGTGTGTTCCCGTTTTGCACACATTTGGTAATTAGTATAGAACAATAGGTGTGAAGTTTGTTTTGATAGCAATTATAGTCTGATTTCTGGTTTGGATTTACATGGATTTATCTGTGAATACCTGATTTAGCTTAATGTATTCTTAAGAGGTTTAATACAATTTTATAAGCATTTTATTAAAATTCTGTATTCTTGATTTTATTGAATAAATTATTAATATTTGTTTAATATTATTTATTATTAAGTCCAATTTCTTTAAGAAAGAATATGTACTTTTCAATCTTGATAAAATTCTAAATGAATTAAAGATATAACATATAATAAAGAAAATAGTGAATAAGAGGTAATTTGAAAATACTGCTCAAGCCAAGAGGATGTTATAATAGGATCATCAGATAATCAAATACATTAACTTTGTATTTATTCTCTTTTTTTTTTACTATAAGTTCACCTTCAATCTAATTAAAATTAGACCTTTCATCTCGCTCTTCGTTTTTGATGTGTCGCTTTGTGAAAGGAGCGAGATGAAAACGAAAACGAAGAGCGAGATGAAAGGTCAAATTTTAATTAGATTGGTTCACCTTTCACATACTTAGTAAGCTAAGTATGGTATAGACTATAGCAATCAAGTAATTATCTCACCTGGTCAAATTCCCGTTTTTCACACATTTTTTAATTACCTGTAATTCAAATGTGTGGAAAATGGGAACAAACCCTATTTTTAAGCTTCGATTGAATCAAAATTACAATACTGCCATCCTTTACAATTATAAAACTGCATGTTATGCCTTTAAAAATTTGTTCCTATACAATTCAATACACGGAAAAAAGTCTAACATTTCTAATGTTTTGCTGGGCGGGCAAGCCGGGCATAAAAAATGGATGTTTGACCACTGAGTGAGATGTTGAATCAGTTGGTGAGATGTGCATGTTGCACTACGTGCCGTTTCACATTTCAAGTTTTTTGGTTTTTCTAAAATGAGTATATAAATGCTGAATAGAAAAAAAAACTTGGCATTGCCTAAATGTGACTGGCACCAGGTCCCCATGACTTAGATCCTGAATCTTTAGACTATAGAATTCTTTCTGTGACTCTTGTTTTGTAAATTACTTTTCTACCAATGCTTTTAGTTGATACATGGGATCTATCTAAAGATGTGAATTTTATTTATTGAAAGTTCAAACACTGCCACCCTGGTGTCAATACATGCAAATTTGTTTATACACTGCAAAATTTAAGCATATTGAGCAGTCAGGTTTATGCTTATTTCTCAGTTGAAATACTAGCACAAAGTTTCATTAGGCCAATCTGCCCCACTTTTCAAAGTTACTATAGTATATCATCATGATCATATGATTCAAATGTAGCTAGAGTAGTCGGTATTTCAAGACATATTCATTTGACTTTTTACAAATTAATAATTTCTTTTTATGCTGCCCTTTCATGTCAATATTAAATGTATATATAGTCATAGTAATCAGAGATTACAGAGCATATTTTAATTAATGTTTTCTTTAACTTAAACTTTAAGTAAGGCCTACACTAGCTGCAGAACTGTAGCTCTCTGCTTGAGATAATTCATATAGATCAAGCAAGAGCTACCGATTCAAGCCTAATAAAAACTTTTATAGGCGACAGTTTTTTGATCACTCACTTTGGGTATTATATTTTGTATCTTATGCATTTCCCTGCTTTAGAAATGGTTTTCAATAAAATTGTTATCTTACGCTTATTTTGAGCAAGTGTAAAATATGTTCTTTGAAAGATATTTTACACACAATCTCCAATGTGGGCATTAGAATGGAAATTTTGTAAACCGACATTCCAAATACATAAAGGGCTGTTGGGACTGTTAAAAGGTAAAGTACAGGTGACTCTCAATCTCTCGAAGTTCAATGGACCGCAAGAAAAGTTCGAGAGATCGAGGGGTTCGAGAGATAGAAAGTAAATAAAATCTGGATTTTTCAGTTCTGATCATCGATGTTCTACTATTATAGGTACTGGAAGTAATTGTCGGTTTTGCTACTCCAGGTCTTGATCAGGTCCTTCACCAGTGTTCACCACTGACACCAGATTTTTCTTAATAGGTATTCGGTCCTTGAGAACTGAATTTCTTGTGCAATATTTGCTTTTTTGGGATTATGTAGACCCTAATAAAAGTTTATAGTCTATGGGAACTTATTGAAATGAACGTCTATAGATTATTTTCTAAAAATTATCGCTTCGGATTCAAGTCCAAAAAAGTTGTGAATTTGTTTATAATTTACCTATAATAACCAATTAATTTTATCAACACATGGATGACCCACAGGTGTAGTGTCATCTATGTAAACATCCAATTAACACCTCCATGCTAGCCCCAGGCGTTCACTGTTTTCCAGGTAAGTCCAGGCTGCATCAATTTTACGCTTGATTGGCGTGTATACACGCGCAATTAAAACTTTGAGAGATAGAGAGTAAATTTCAATGAATTATGTGTAATAGGACCCATGTTTTGGTTCGAGAGATAGAGTCAGTTTTGAGAGATAGAAGTTCAAGAGATCAGGAGTAAATTTGCTTAGTTATATAGAGGACAAAATGGGACCGGAGGTTCACTTCGAGAGATCAAGAACTTCGAGAGATCGGAGTTCGAGCCATGGAGAGGCACCTGTATCTAGAACAGTTGTGAAATACATGTTTATAATTATGGAATATCATTAGCTTGGATCTGTAACTCTTTGCCTTATTTGTCCGAATTTTCTTACGCATAGCTAGTACAGTCCTGCAGTTAGGCCTACACTTATGCATAGCTCATGGCTTGCTCAATCTAGTGATTTCTATCAACTTTTAATGATAAAATATGAACTCCTGTAGTTGGGCTAATTTTGTTGAGATTCGTCTCTGCTAAATATTTGGTCTAACATGTCTAATACAAGATTTGTGCAATTTAAATCTGACAAGGCTTGCATTTACTTGGGAATAGACTTATCAAATCAAAAAAACTACAAATAACTCACTAATCGGATTCGGACATCCACAAAATCTAGCATCTAAGGTGAGTAATGCTAGCACTTACTGACTTATAGTCCGAAATATCCCTGATGTTTTCCATTTTTTTTTAAAACGACTTTGATAATCTGCATGCCAGGAAACCATCTAAACCAGCAGCACTGCATAAACTGGAAATTTGCTGCATCCAACCTGAGGCAACATTAGGCCATTCCAAGTTTTTTCTCTGTTTAGCGTCCACCCATCTTTCAAAAACTTACCTACCTAATCGCAAAACACACAAGCCAAAACATAAAACACAGGCTTAAAAGTAAACCAGAAGTCTCTGTCGAGACTGAAGCTCTACTGGTTTGTACTTATAGCAAAAGAAGAGGAAAGTACTTAGGCAGTTGGGAATTGAAACTTTTCAACAGCAATTAATAGAAAAATGATCCTTGATTTAGTCTCTTTATGTTTTAGTGTAGTCTACTTGCATGCCTCATTACATTATAATCAGACTAAAACTGTATTTGGAGTAGCATTTTGAGTGTATTAAGGATATCCGATCCTCAGTCAGGAAGGATAACTCCAAAAATTTATAATTAATTTGAAATGCATAAAAATGAGGCTTGAAAGTGAATTTTTTTATGCAACAGTTTTCATTGTATTCATTTTTATAAGATTTAAGGTCTTTGGATGTCTTATTTAAAGATCTAATAAAAGTTGACATTTGTACCCTAACAAAGGAGAAAGAAATAATACAGTTTTAGAGAATTCAAATTAGATTTTCTTGAATCCAGCCTTAGATACCAATGCTTATTAGCATGATATGAAATGAGAAGTAATGTGTGGTGTCTTGCAATGATAGTACAAACCTTTTACACTATGCATTATAGAATATATGACGGAAAAAGAAGACAAAAAATACCAAATAAGTATAAAATTCATGAAAATTTCTCTAAATGCCTGGATACCTGTTGTATATATTTGTTGATCAATTTGCAATTAGAAAATGCATTGCCGATGTTCTAATTTGCTTTTTCTGCAAAAATATTGGAGAATTGACAATTTTCCCTTAATAATATGATTAAATTTAATCTTTAATTTTAAAGAAATACTGTGGATAAATTAACATAACTTTGTGGATTCAGAGATACTTTTATGAGTATTTTTGAGTACTTAACTGCTAATTTTATGAATATGAGGATCGGACTACCTTAAACAGAAATTTCTATTTTTAGTAACCGTGGCAACACCGTTCATTGAAGTGAAAAACTATACACAGAATTATGTACCTTAGTGTAGTCTACTTGTGTACCAAGTTATATTGAAATCAGACCAAAACTGTAGGAGGTGTAGCATTTTGAAATAATTTCACAGAAATTTCTATTTTTAGTAACCATGGCAACACCGTTCATCGAAATCAAAAACCGATATACAGAATTATGTATCTTAGTGTAGTCTACTTGTGTGCCAAGTTACATTGAAATCAGACCAAAACTGTAGGAGGTGTAGCATTTTGAAATAATTTCACAGAAATTTCTATTTTTAGTAACCACGGCAACACCGTTCATCGAAATCAAAAACCGATATACAGAATTATGTATCTTAGTGTAGTCTACTTGTGTGCCAAGTTACATTGAAATCAGACCAAAACTGTAGGAGGAGTAGCATTTTGAAAGAATTTCACAGAAATTTCTATTTTTAGAAGCACGTCAACACAGTTCATCGAAATCAAAAACTGATAAATAGATTTATGTACCTTAGTGTGTTCTACTTGTGTGTCAAGTTATATTGATATCAGACCAAAACTGTAGGAGGAGTAGCATTTTGAAAGAATTTCACAGAAATTTCTATTTTTAGTAACCACGGCAATACCATTCATTCAAATCAAAAACCGATACACAGAATTATGTATCTTAGTGTAGTCTACTTGTGTGCCAAGTTATATTGAAATCAGACCAAAACTGTAGGAGGAGTAGCATTTTGAAAGAATTTCACAGAAATTTCTATTTTTAGTAACCACGGCAACACCGTTCATCGAAATCAAAAACCGATATACAGAATTATGTATCTTAGTGTAGTCTACTTGTGTGCCAAGTTACATTGAAATCAGACCAAAACTGTAGGAGGTGTAGCATTTTGAAATAATTTCACAGAAATTTCTATTTTTAGTAACCACGGCAACACCGTTCATCGAAATCAAAAACCGGTATACAGAATTATGTATCTTAGTGTAGTCTACTTGTGTGCCAAGTTATATTGAAATCAGACCAAAACTGTAGGAGGAGTAGCATTTTGAAAAATTGTTTACAGACGGACAGACAGACAGACGGACAGACGGACGGACGACGGACGCATTACTATCGCATAAGCTCTTCTGGTCTCTGACCAGTAGAGCTAAAAAAATGACGCCCTTCAAATGATTTGATCTAACTAAACTGCTTTTAGTTTAATAGAAGAAATATCTATTCTTAAGCAAAAACAAGGGATTAAATGCTTAAAATACACCCAATATAACTTACTGTGCAGAATTATTTGGAGAAATTGACAAAATACAAAAATTTCGACTAAATTAATCAATTTCAGGACTCCTGATGTTGTGTATTTTTTCTTATATGGGGTGTCAAAATCAAAGGCGCACGTGGGACACTAAACAGAAAAAACTTGGAATGACCTTACCTGGCTAAGGCTGATTTTCGATACTTCATTGCGAACCAAATTAAATGTCAAACTCAAAAGATATGAATAGTATAAGACTTTTAGTACTTACCAAAATTGTTTTTATGGTTCATTTATAGCGAGCACAGCGAGCGTCGCAAAGCGACGCGAGATCAATAGACTAACATGTAAGAACAGAGGAAATTCGGAATGAAATCTATACATAAGTCAGGCAAATTTTTCTGTGAAACATTCCCAGAATTCCTTTCCTACCCAATGTTCTTTGCGCAAATAAATAAATAATAACGTAAAGCATTTCTATAAAAGGCTTTCAGTTTGTAGAAATCTTTCAAAGAAACCAAAAATAACTCTGCAATGTTTTTCGATAAAAATTACACTAGGTCTATATAGTTTTAACCAGACGCTCGGCTGTCTCAATAAGCTCCAACGAGCTCTGTGACATTATGTGATGTCACAGCTAGTCGAAATTTCTCTTGCTGCTTGATGTTTGAAGAGGCTGATCATTTTTTTTTCAAGTGTTTTGATGGTATGACTGCGCTGGCCCTAACGGCCACACCGTGAAACATATTAATATATACAATATGATGAAAACATTTCATCACACTGTCAAGATTTGTTTTCATTTTGTGCATTTTAAAAGATTATTAAGTAATTAAGTCCTGAATAGAAATGTGGAGTGATGACTGATGTTTTTTTTCATGGATATTAATCATTAATTGTGCATTGTGCTATTGACAAATTCTGACTTAGGCATTTAGTTTGGTTCGCAATTATCGAAAATCAACTCTGGTTGGAGACTAGTTAAAATAATCTGTGTCTCAGAACAAGCCCTCACCACAGCATTAAAACAGGTCCATAGGACATTTATCATTTAACAATAGAACATTCCATAGGCGTCGGAACAGGATGGGGGGGGGGGGCTTAGCCCCCTCCCCCCTTTTATTGCAAACATAGGCTTGGCATAATGACTAGGCATTGAAAACTGGGGCTTTTTTCCCATGGTTTAGCCCCCCCCCCTTCAATTTGCTTCCGACGCCTATGGTTCTACCTAGTTGGAAACGGACAAATTACAAGTTTTCGTAATGGCGACAGTTCACTTCTGGAGTTTTTCTTGCACGTAAAATATCAAAACCACCCGTAAAAAAAGCCAAGAGGCAATCGGACTATAACTGGCATAACAGAAAACTAAAAAATATGAACGAAATGGTTACAATATAATTGTTTAAATAACCTTATCAAAGATATGTTGAAGATTGGATTGATATCTTCGCAATCTAGTCTCAGGATCTGTGGAAATATATCCTCGGTCCCTTCTCCCTTTTAAAGGCCCCGCCATTTTCCTTCCCTTGTTGACACGACATTGTTTTCTGAATCTCGCGCCCGACTTTAATTGTTGAACAGATTCCAGATTCATGATTTGCTTCGTGCTTTCTTTGCAAGTTTAACTTGCAATATATATAGAGTCAGATCGATGTTTTTTAGCATATGAGTGAAGAAAGAATACTTTCTTGGGTATTTGTATTGACATGATGGCGAAAAGAAAGTTGACAGCAGGAATTCCAATGCTGAAGCGTTATTTTTAGAGTAAGAAAACGTCATTATATAATAATTGGTCTAGTTCAATTCTATTCATTTGTGAAATTTTTTGATGAGTTAGCAAATAAAGTAGTGAATTTCGACATGGGACATAAAGCTAGTAAATATGTTGGTAAGCCTAATATTTTCGGGAATCAGTGAGTGATTTTTACCATTAGTTACTAAATAGTAAATCGCCTATATTTGAACATGTAAAATAGGTGTTGTCACTATGAATAAGTGTATCATGTGTATGGCAGTAAATACACATAAAAAAGTGGCTTTAACTTTTACATGTATTTCATGTTATATAATGCCAGCTCCAACTCATGTACAGAATTTAATTAACAACTGCATTAATTTATAATTAAAAATCAGCATTTTCTGATTTTGTTAACTCTAGCTATATACATGATATATGCATGGTTGCTAGCTCCTATTGACAGCTATATTGGCAAAGATTGAAATTTTTCAAATGCAAGTCAAACTCTAAGGTTAAGGTCTAAATTATTAATTGGTACTTTAAAGAAATTTAAGGTCTTTTCTGCACACCTGTGAAATATATAAAAGATCTAGATAAGTTATCATGGTTATATAATTGTTTAAAAGTTATAGTCATGCAAGGTTAAAGTCTTTAAGGAAGTGGATCAAACTCTAAGGTCTAGGTCAAAAGGTCAGAAATGCCTTATGTCACAGTGAATATACACATGAAGTGTATGGAAACCCTAGCATCAACTGTTAAAAAAATTATGGCCAGGGTTAAAGTTGGGTATTTTTTTGTTGTAAATATGGGTCAAAATCCAAGGTCAAGAGGTAAAAATTGATGGTATAGAAAGAAAGGTATTGTCACAAGGAATATACACCTGTGAAATATGATATGTCAAAATGAAAAATCTAATTATATGTCTTCAAGGTGTTGTTTTGAACCACATTACATTTTCCTGATATCAGCAGCTGATCAGTAAAGCCCTAACCAAGAATCGCCCATCCTTAAAAAGTATGTATTTTTTATCTGAAAATTGCTAATTTCCAATGTCACCTTAACCGTATATACTACTTAAGGATGCACACTACCGGGAGGTTGCATCAGATGCTGAATCTGACCTACCTTTTCCAGATGAGTACTACACCAGTGAGTTAAAGGTTTGGAGCAAGTTCATTCTTTAAAGTAACTATAAGCCATATGTTGACCAAATGGTCATGGTTGATATATCTAAGAATGCACACTACCCGGATTGCTTTTGATGCTGGATCTGACTTAAATTTTTTTGGATGAGTAAACAGGTTTTTATCACCTCGCGCAACTAGTTCTCAGCGTTTACATATTTGTGTGGCAGTATAAAAAGATGAAGCCTATTCATTTTCAAGTTCATTGTTGAAATATTTCTTCAGATATCATGTTTTCACTCTCGAAATCCTGATATTTTATGTACGAGTGGACAATAATCATTCCCGCTAGGGAACCAGTTTAGGCCAAATAAAATGAATCTTGAGATTCTCATCCCCGTCCGCCCCTCTCAAAATGTCCAGCCCCGGTGTTTTTTATTTCGATTTTTGGGTACTAAAAGTATTTCCATGTATTTTTTTTTCAGCAAGAATTTGGGTCAAAGTTTACGAGTTATCTCCCGTCTGTATTAAAAATCGCGTATAGCTACTTATAGCAAAAGAATGTTAAGGGATCTTAAAACTTAAATTTTAAAACTATTCAGGTCAAGGTTTTCCAGTAGAATACTTTATTAGAATATATTTTATAGATTTGCAAATATGACCTATTTTTATGTTGATATGTAAAGTCTCAAGAACGATCAAATTTTTGAGGAAGGTAGAAATCTATGATATTATACAGAAATCAGAGGGATTTGTTGGTAAAACTAAAACGTATTTGGGGAATTCTGACATGCATACATTTACTGGTATCCCCACCTCATTTTGTTTGGAGTGTGCCGTATTTGTTTACTTGATAATTTTTTAATTAACAATAAATGTTTAATTTTTTAAAGCAAGAATCTAATCTTTAAATATTTAAAAGAATATGAAAAGAATAAAATCTATTCATATTGGCAATAATATAATAAAAAATGTTTACGAGAGTCCATGTTCTGTCGATACATTCAATTTAACAATTTTAAAAAATAAAAAATAAAATCCGCCCACCCGCCCCAATTTTTTAGCAAATTAGGATGAGAATCTAAAGATTAATTTTATCTGGCCTTAAGAGCCAGTTTTAAAGTTTAAAAGGCGGAGTGTCGAGTCTGCGGGAACTGGATTAAAAGAATATGGTGAACATTCGCGTTGCGGTTTCATTACCAAATTCCAACAGGTGTCTGGGACTTTGGGGTACCGGTGCACGTTATTCCTGAAAGCTGTAAATATAATCCTCAAGTTCAAATTAACCTCTCGATGTACAGATATGTACATTTTTATTTTTCATTACCAAAAAGGGGGTACAGGTGCACGTTATTCCTGAAAGCTGTAAATATAATCCTCAAGTTCAAATTAACCTTTCGATGCACAGATATATATGTACATTTTTAGGTCACCTGAGTAAACTCAGGTGACCTATTGCTATCCGTTTTCGTCCGTCGTCGTGCGTCGTGCGTCGTGCGTTGTGCGTTAACATTTGAACATTTTCAGCTTCTTCTCTGCAACCACTGAACCAATTTCAACCAAATTTGCCACAAAGCATCTATGGGTGAAGGGGAACAAAAATTGTGAATTTCATGATCCCTGCCCCCCAGGGGCCTGAGGGGTGGGGCCAAAACCACTAAAATTAATGCAATCTTTAAAAATCTTCTTCTTTACTCCTGGGCATCAAGCAGTCAAACTGGTTGCATGATTGTAATCAGCAATGAGTCCTCTACCAAAATTGTGAAATTCATGGCCCTGGGGTCAGGGGTTCTAGTGCTAGGGCGGGGCTAAATAAGTAGGTAGTGAAAATGCATTATTTCTTTGAAAATCTTCTTCTCTGCTCCTGGGTATTAAATAAACTAACTAAGTACATAGTTATGATGAGCAAGAGTGCCTCTACCAAAATTGTGAATTTTATGGCCCCAGGGTCAGGGGTTCTGGTGTTAGGGTGGGGCTCTATTGATTATATAGTGAAAATACAGGAATTCTTTGAAAATCTTCTTCTCTGCTCCTGGGTATTAAATAAACTAACTAAGTACATAGTTATGATGAGCAAGAGTGCCTCTACCAAAATTGTGAATTTTATGGCCCCAGGGTCAGGGGTTCTGGTGTTAGGGTGGGGCTCTATTGATTATATAGTGAAAATACATGAATTCTTTGAAAATCTTCTTCTCTGCTCCTGGGTATTAAATAAACTAACTAAGTATATAATTATGATGAGCAAGAGTGCCTCTACCAAAATTGTGAATTTTATGGCCCCAGGGTCAGGGGTTCTGGTGTTAGGGCGGGGCTCTATTGATTATATATTGAAAATACATGAATTCTTTTAAAATCTTCTTCTCTGCTCCTGGGTATTAAATAAGCTAACTAAGTGCCTAGTTATGGTGAGCAAGAGTGCCTCTACCAATATTGTGAATTTTATGGCCCCAGGATAAGGGGTTCTGGTATTAGGGGGGGGGGGGCTCTATTGATTATATAGTGAAAATACATGAATTCTTTGAAAATCTTCTCTGCACCTGGGTATTAAATAAACTAAGTGCATAATTATAATGAGCAAGAGTGCCTCTACCAAAATTGTGAATTTTATGGCCCCAGGGTCAGGGGTTCTAGTGCTGGGGGGGGGGGGCTCGATAGATTATGTAGTTAAAATACACGAATTCTTTCAAAATCTTCTTCTGTGCTCCTGGGTATTAAATAAACTAACTAAGTGCATAGTTATGATGAACAAGAGTGCCTCAACCAAAATTGTGAATTTTATGGCCCCAGGGTCAGGGGTTCTGGTGTTAGGGTGGGGCTCTATTGATTATATAGTGAAAATACAGGAATTCTTTGAAAATCTTCTTCATTGCTCCTGGGTATTAAATAAACTAACTAAGTGCATAATTATGATGAGCAAGAGTGCCTCTACCAAAATTATGAATTTTATGGCCCCAGGGTCGGGTTTTGGTGTTAGGGCGGGGCTCTATAGATTATATAGTGAAAATTCATTAAATCTTTAAAAATTTTCTTCTCTGCTCTAGGGTATTAAGCAGATGAACTACCTATATAGTTATTATCTACAAGGGCCCTAATCTTCCAGAATTGTGAATTTCAAGGCCCCAGGGTCAGGGGTAATATGGGGGTGTGTACTTATATACTGAAAATGAATGAATGGTTTGAAATTTGCTCCTTGGTATTAATCAAATATCAAGGCCTAAGGGTCAGGGGTTCATGTGTAGTAGGGGCACTACTGATTATTGCTGAATATAACTGATTAGTTGAAATGCATTTTTTGTTCCCCTACCTTGTGTATGGGTATTGAGTAAACAAACTAAGCAACTGCTAAGTGAATTGTTATGATGAATTAAATTTAATCACTGGAAAGTTGTTGCATAATGCTCAGGTGACCTATAAGGCCCATGGGCCTCTTGTTGTTTTTCATTACCAAAAAAATGCATATTGCCTGGAACTGTGAGATATACTTAGGAAGGTAAATAATTAAAATTGCTGAAACTTATACATATAGCATACGTGATATTTTTCTGCTAGGTACAAGGGAAACTGCCCAATTACATATGCATATTATGCCCCCTCCCCCCCAAAATGCTATGCAATTTGATTTTGGTTCAAAATAGACAATCCCCCACCCCCGATGATTTTGTTTAAAAAATAAATAGTGCTGAAAAATAATGTAATATATTAAATTTTACTACCCCAAATTAGGTATCCATATTATGCCCCCCATCCCCCTTAACCAAGACGCTATGCACTTTGCATTTTGTACTGAAAAATTAATCAACAAAAACACATCACTAATAATTTTATCAAAAGTAAAGGAGTAATCCTAATGATGCGGGTTTGAATCCGTTTGTGGGACGTGGAGACTGGTCATTCAAATGAGACCATGTAAACCAAGGGCCCATGTCCCAATAGATGCTGGCACAAAAAGATCCCTCACTTTTCAATGGTTGTCAGTTCCTATTATAGGAAATAATGTGCAGCTCTCTGCCAGCAAGCCTTACATATGAGCAAATAATTCCTGAGAGGGACATTAAACAAAATACATTGTACTATCAATCTTTAACAAGTTTAAGGTCCTTTGAGAGAATTTATCTCTTATGAGATATTGTCATTGTCAGTGAAGTCCCTGTCGCGAGGGGATGCTCCGCTTAGCGGTGCCCTTGTTGATTTTTTTTTGTGTTAAGTCTCATTTCCAAGTAATGTTGACCAAACTAAAATGCATGGATAATAATTAGGGATGTCAACGAATATTCGAATATTCATTCGATGAGTTGATATTCGAATATAAACATATGATTCGAATATTCGGTTTTTAAGTGTACAATCATATAATATAGAGAGAAATCTGGCAAGTTTTATATGAAATTGAATCAAGGTCGCACTGGTGACAAGGAATAAGATTTGATTTTAAAAAAAGTTAAAGACACTCCTGTTGGATTGCTTTAAAAGTGTGAAGTGTGTAACTATTAAAATAAATTATTCTTTGATCATTTAATTAGTTGTATACAGTGCCAAGTACTTAAAATCAGTTTGTATTGTTGTAAGGTTGTTTTGTTTTAAGGACACCGTTTTACAGAAAACACATGGGTCCATTGTTTTTGTATATATCATTAAAATAATTATCAGGAAATTAATCAGCTAAAATTAATTGACTTTACTTTTTCTTCAGAAGATAATTGTTTAGCGTGGTATCAATTAGTAGGAGCAGGTATTGTAGACTTTGGCAAGACGATCAATTAATCTGGAACTTATGAAAGATACTTTTGAATTTGAAAAAATATAATCACATTTTGGATGTGTTCTCTTTTATATTCTGTAACATTTTGAAAATATAATTACTTTGCATTTACAAAACTCTATGTAAAATTTTATTCCAAAGTAATGACATAAAATGTATACTGGTTGATAGGACAGTAAAAATATATTTTTTCTATTGCAAAATGTATTTATTTTATCGAATATTCGAATATATTCGAATACTCCTATCGAATATTCGAATATCAATTATTGACTATTTTGACATCCCTAATAATAATCTAAGGATACACTTTACCATGCTTGTGTCAGTTAGATGATGGAATTGACCTATTTCTACATTTTCCGGATGATTGAACAGATAAAGTTTTTGGTGCAGGTCTCATTTTCAAATAATTATATGCAGGTCTCATTTTCAAATAATTATATGCCCTAGATATGTTGTCCAAACTTACGGATGGAATCGATACATTAAAAGGATGCACATTTATGGACTTGCTTTAAGGATGCTGGATCTGACCTACATTTTCTGGATGAGGGAATAGGTTAAAGTCTTTAATTGCTAATGGAACTGGTTCATAATATAACTAAAGTAACTTTAAGCCCTATGTTTACCAAACTTGCCTGGATGACTGCATCAATGGATGCACATTAATGGACTTGCTTCAGATGATGGATTTGAATAACTTATATATTTTCTAGATGAGTGACTAGTCTGAAATTTTGGTTAAGTCTTTGCTGTGAATTTAAGTAACTGAAAGCAATATCAGATCAAAAATTGCAAAAATATTAAATATTGTAACTTTGGATGTACATTATTAGCTTATTAGTTTAATACATGTGGGACTTTACATTAATACTTGATGACAACATTTGTTGATGTGAGCTCTGTTATCTCTGATTACCTATAATGTTTATGTTTATGCAGTGTTGTCCCCAAGAACTGAAATAGGAGGGGACATAAGTAGAAGGGTGGTCTGGGGTTTGTCCCCTAACAAGGAGTTTAAACTGGGGGAAATACCAGTCAGGGTTAATGTCAGGTAGGTGGGGAAATTCCCTGGACCTCAGGTCTTGGAGACAACCATATTATGTGAGGATATATGTATGGTATGAATCGATCATGTTCCATTTATTTCAAATAACAAAAAAAATGTGGATTTACAGGAAAAGATGAAGGGGAGGAGATACAAGAAGAAAGGGTGAAAAGGAAGGAAAAGGGAGAAAAGAAAAGGAGGAAGGAAGATACAAGGCAAAGAAAAGGTATATAATGTTCATTTACCCAAATGATATTTTTAAGATAATTGTTAATTTTTAATTCACCTCAACAAAATGGGGGGGGGGGGAGTTATTTAATTAATACCATCAACATCAGTGACACAGGTAAAAGTCTTTAGAGTAGATTAATTTCTTTTCAAGAATTTCTAAGCACTGAGATGCATGGAAAATGTTTTCATCTTTGATAGTATGATCTGTGATTAATTGTACGTGAGTGTCAAAGTTTCATCATGTTCATATGGTGCAATTTTAACTGAAGAGTGACAACTGACACTAAGCGAATGGTTTTTGGAGCAGGATGAAGTTTTTGAAGCAGGTTTTTGGATTAGATGTCATTTTCAAGCAACAACAATTAAGCTCTATTGACCAAACTTGCATGGATGTTACATCTAAGTATACAAACGACTAGACTAGCTTCTGATGCTGAATCTGACGTGCATTTTCTGTATAAATGACCAAGAAAATGTTTTGAGGATTTTCATTCTAAAGTAAGTACTGGTATAAGCCCTTGAAACTAATGAATTGCAATTTGATTAAAATCAGATCCTTTGATCCGCTCACATAGATCGCTACACAAGGATCTGAAGAAACCCCATGCATTCAGGGTTATCTCCTGGTGACCTAATTCTAATAAAAATATTTATGAAAATTTTGACCAATCAGAGAGATCATATTTAAACGACCTTCAGGAAAATGAATGTAGAAGTGAAAGTAGCTGTGAAGAAGTTATTATCGTTTTGTACCAAAAAAAAGAGAGCTAAAACCAAGACAAAAGCAAGTACTTATTATATTTCTCTACAGAAAAGACTGTAGTCATTCTCTTGGCAGGCTACGGGAACTATAGGTCACGATTTTCCGTTCGTGTGTCATCAGGGTTTTTACTTTTGTAACTCATGATCAGTTCCAAGATACTTCTAAATTCTTGGAAGTGAGCGTTTGATTGGATAATTGAGAGGTCACCAGGAGATGACCCTAAAGGAGGTTATTTCAGATCATTGTGAAGCGATCTAATTGTGAGCAGATCAAAGGATCTGATTTTAATCAGATTGACTTGAACTGATGACACATCTAGGAATAAACACTTCTAGACTTAATTGTTTTGGATGCTGGATCTGACATGCATTTTTTGGATGAATGGCCAGGTTTAAGTTTTTGAAGCAGGTATTCTATTGAAGTACATATAAGCCCTATATTGACCAAATTGAATGGATGATACATTTAAGGATGTTTAAGATGCTGCGTTTGACTTATTTTTATGCCTGACAAGGTTAAAGTTTTTAGGGCAAGTTCATTCTAAGGTAAGTTTTTGCCATATCTGGACTAAGCTTGCATTGAAAATACATCAAAGTATACATTAAAACTCACATGTCCCTCTAATTAAAATTAGGTGTTCTGAATTTGCTTTTGCTTCATAAACTTTTGTGAATCAGTAGTGGATTGGAAACATCTAATTTTATTTAGATGGCAAATTTGTGTATATGGTTTTTAGAGTGTTAAAAATGCAACAAGAATTTTCTTCAGAATTATTGAAGGGCTTTTTGATTATTTTTTCTGAAAATGCTGTCCTTTGAAAATCATTTTTATGAATTAAGATTAAACCTATTTTTATGTTTCTTGTTGATAGGCAATATCCTGACAAGGAGCTTAGTTCGTTTACGCCATGCACTCTCTACTCCCAATCTGGCACCATCCTCAACTAATGGCAATTCGAGCCCTGAACCCAGCCCAGCAAATTCAAGCCCAGAACTTGAAAGAGCCAACTCATGTTCTGAAATCAGCAGAGCAAATCCAAGGCCTGAAACCAGCAGAGCCTATTTGAATTCCAAACCCAACATAATCATTTTGGACTCTGAACCCAGCACAGCCAATTCGAGCCCTGAAACCAGCAGAGCCCATCTGGATTCTGAACCCAACATAACCATTTTGGACTCTGAACCCAGCACAGCCAATTCGAGTCCAGGACCTAGAAGACACAATTCAAGCCCTGAAACCAGCAAAGCCCATCTGGTTTCTAATCCCAGCATAACCATTCTGAGCCCTGAACCAAGCACAGCCAATCCTAGTCTCATCACAGCCCATCTTATCCCTGAACCTAGCACAATCAATCAATGCCAGTTTGAAGAGAATGAAGGGTTCAATTTATCAGCCTCACCCCCATCTGTAGGCAATGTGAGCCCTCCACCTACCATGACCAATCTAATCTTTGAGCCTACAGTTGGCAATCTGAGTCCTAAACCTACCACAGCTGTTCTAAGCCCTACCCTAACTACAGTTAATTTAAGTCCTACAATTACCACAGTCAATTCAAGTCCTACAATTACCACAGTCAGTTCAAGCCCTACAATTACCACAGTCAATTCAAGCCCTCTACCCACTATAGCCAGTCTGAACCCTGGACCAATTGCAACCCGACCAAGACTTAGACCATTGGTAAAGATTGGAGGAAGATTAGACTCAGCCAGTCCTATATCTAGACCTATCAGAGCTAAACCAATCCCAAAATACATTACAACTAATCTACCCCCAAGACCTACCACAGCTAAACTAAGCACTAAATACACCACAAGCAATCCAATCCGTAAACCTGCTACAGCCAATCTGAGCATTAGACAATGGGTCATGATTGGAGGGATCAAAATATCAGTTGTGGAAGGACAACTCATTGATGAACAGGTCAGTTTTTTAAACTCATCTGAGCTTTTCTGATCAAAATTTTCCCCTTGCCTGCTGACATTGTTGTAAACTTTTAACATCTTTATCTTCTCCTGGACCACAACTTGGCAAAAATGCTTTTGGAGTGAACGGGATTCAGGTTTGTTTAATAAAGGGTCACTCTCTCTTCCTAGGGGATCGGAAATGATTAAGAAAAAATGAACCAAATTGGACGCAAGCTTTTATTGATGTGGAAGTTTATTTCGCTTATTTGAAGTGCACAACTGACCTTTGTCAATCAAGAAAAACAAGACTTTACAATAATAATTTATTTACAAAAATTCAAAATAGCGCTCAGGCACTGGTGTTGCATAGGTAGACATCAGTACTATGTGTCCTAAACTGAATTGGAAGTACCATATATCCTTGGTCTTACTCTTAAGCTTTCAATGTCCGACTTATAGGCGAGTCATAAAGGGACAGGTATTTTTCTGGACGCTGAAATGTAGTATTTCATATGCATTTCTGACAATCATCGAAGTAAATGTATGGATATGTATGATAATCTATGTTTTCTTAGATTATACATAAAAAAAAACCCAAGTATTTACATAATATTATTTTAATAATTTTATTTGTATCTTAAGTGAGCATTACCTATCTGTTAAATGAGTTAAGATTAAATATCAGTGTTATTTAGAAAAATATTAGATGAAACCAGGTAAAACATAAAGGATTTACTTGAATTAAATTGTCACCCAATTTCGGCAAAAAATTGCACCAACTTATAAGCAGGTCAATGGCAAATCCCACCAAAATAACGTCAAGAAATACAACTGACTTACAGGCGGACTAACTTATAGGCAAGTATATACAGTACTGGATTGGGAGTGGGACAGGATTTTTGATATTTTTACGAGTGCGAAGCACGAGTGAAAATATCAAAAAATTCTGTCTCACGAGTGAAATAAATTCCATATTCAACTACAAAACATTGAATTTTCTGTTTATTAATTTAAAAAAAAAAAATCTTTGATTTTTCCTTTGCCTCTGTCTTTTTGTAATACAGTCATAGGCTCGTGACGCCATAGTGGAGAATTAAGACGTCATAGCTATGTGAAGTGAAAACACTGTAAACATTGATTTAGCAACATATTTTTGGTAATTTTGACAGTTTTATTCGCTCTCACAATGGTTTATGTATTTCCATCTATCTTATATTAGGTCAAGGAAGATTTTTTTTACAGCAATCTTTGTTATGGGAAGGGAAATCGAGAGTTTTCCCACCCTTCTGATATTCGTCACACTGTGACAGGATATCATTTTGATATCCTTTCACACTGTGACAGGATATCATTTTTATTCAATGAATAAATTACAGTATTTCACGGGTAAAAATGTAATAATATTTATTATAATATCAATTTGGACATCAAACTCTCTGTATTCCTGACACTTTTATAAGGTGCACATGAACTTGTGCCACACTGAAATTTGAATCTCTATGATCATTTTAATACAGTAGGGAATTTTATTGTCTTCCCTATGGTCAAAAGGGTTTGCCAATTAATGTTTTTGAAAAAGCATTTATCAGTAAATGCAACAAGTACTGTGTTGCTCACATTATTTTGAATGAAAATGATCATGGTGGAATTGTACATGTATACTGTCTTCTTTTTTAGCTCTGAAGGGCATATGTGATTGTAAACATGCAATTATTAAAACACTACTTCTCCTATCATTTTGGCTTGACCCGATGTAGCTACAAGAAAAGAAAGTTATAATTGCCAAAAAACTGTTTTCGATAATATAACTTAGCATGTTTCTTGTGTTTTTAGCTCACCTGAGCCAAAGGCTCAAGTGAGCTTTTCTGATCAAAATTTGTCCGTTGTCTGTCGTCGTTGTTGTAAACTTTTCACATTTTCATCTTCTTCTCAAGAACCACAGGGCCAATTTCAAGCAAACTTGCTACAAAGTATCTTTGGGTTAAGGGGATTTAAGTTTGTTCAAATGAAGGGCCATGCCCTTTTCTAATGGGAGATAATTATGAATTAGAGAAAAAATCATGGCATTAATTAAACAAGAGGCCCATGGACCACATCGCTCACCTGAGAAGCTTTGACCATTCTGTTCTTTACCAGATTTCCTCCTTGTAATACATAATGCATCCCCACTCTACCCCACTGATCATAATTTAGACATTTTGAAATCTACACTACCCCAGGATCCTTCCATGTGCACATAAGTTTCAGCTTTTCTGGCCCAGTAGTTCTTGAGAAGAAGATTCTTAAAAGATTTTTACTTAATATATCTGTGTAAAACTTGGATTCCCTTTTGTGGCCCCGCCCTTCACCCGGGGGTCATGATTTTAACAATTTAGAATCTACACTACCCTAGAATGTTTCCACATAAGTTTCAGCTTTTCTGGCCCAGTGGTTCTTGAGAAGAAGATTTTCGCAGATTTTTCCAATATATTTCTATGTAAAACTTGAATTCCCCATTGTGGCCCCGCCCTTTCCCCGGGGGTCATGATTTGAACAAATTAGAATCTACACTACCCCAGGATGCTTCCACATAAGTTTCAGCTTTTCTGGCCCAGTGGTTCTTGAGAAGAAGATTTTCAAAGATTTTTCCAGTATATTTCTATGTAAAACTTTGATTCCCCATTGTGGCCCGCCCTTCCCCCGGGGGTCATGATTTGAACAATTTTGAATCTACAATACCCCAGGATGCTTCCACATAAGTTTCAGCTTTTCTGGCCCAGTGGTTCTTGAGAAGAAGATTTTCAAAGATTTTTCCTATATATTTCTATGTAAAACTTTGATTCCCCATTGTAGCCCCACCCTTCCCCCGGGGGTCATGATTTGAACAATTTAGAATCTACACTACCCCAGAATGCTTCCACATAAGTTTCAGCTTTTCTGGCCCAATGGTTCTTAAGGAAAAAATTTCAAACATTTTTCCAATATATTTCTATGTAAAATTTTGATATCCCATTTTGGCCCCGCCCTACCCCTGGGGGTCATGATTTGAACAATTTTGAATCTACACTACCCCAGGATGCTTCCACATAAGTTTCAGCTTTTCTGGCCCAGTGGTTCTTGAGAAGAAGATTTTCAAAGATTTTTCCTATATATTTCTATGTAAAACTTTGATTCCCCATTGTGGCCCCGCCTTTCCCCCAGGGGTCATGATTTGAAGAATTTTAAATCTACACTACCCAAGAATGCTTCCACATAAGTTTCAGCTTTTCTGGCCCAGTGGTTCTTGAGAAGAAGATTTTCAAAGATTTTTCCTATATATTTCTATGTAAAACTTTGATTCCCCATTGTAGCCCCACCCTTCCCCCGGGGGTCATGATTTGAACAATTTAGAATCTACACTACCCCAGAATGCTTCCACATAAGTTTCAGCTTTTCTGGCCCAGTGGTTCTTGAGTAGAAGATTTTCACGGATTTTTCCAATATATTTCTATGTAAAACTTTGATTCCCCATTGTGGCCCCGCCCTTCCCCCGGGGGTCATGATTTGAACAATTTCGAATCTACACTATACCAGTATGCTTCCATATAAGTTTCAGCTTTTCTGCTCCAGTGGTTCTTGAGAAGAAGATTTTTTAATGACCCCACCGTATTTTTGTCTTTTCTTGATTATCTCACCTTGTGAGGGGACTTGGCCCTTTATTTTAACAATTTAAATTCCCCTTCACCCAAGGATGCTTTGTACCAAGTTTGGTCAAAATTGGCCCAGTGGTTCTTGAGAAGAAGTCAAAATGTGGAAAGTTTACAGACGGACGGACAGACGGATGGACGGACGACGGACAAAATGTGATCAGAAAAGCTCACTTGAGCCATTGGCTCAGGTGAGCTAAAAAGTCTTCTTCTCAAGAATCACTGGGCCAGGAAAAATGAAACTCATGTGAAATCATCCTCAGGTACTGTGTAGATTCAAATTTGTTCAAATCGTGACCGCCGGGGGTAGGATGGGGCCAAAATGGCCGATCAAAGTTTTACATAGGAATATATATGAAAATTCTTTAAAAATCTTCTTCTCAAGAACCACTGGGCCAATAAAGATGAAACTCATCTGGAATCATGCTCAGGTAGTGTAGATTGAAATTTGTTCAAATCATGACCCCAGGGGGTAGGGTGGGGCCAAAATGGCCGATCAAAGTTTTACATAGGAATATATAGGAAAAATCTTTAAAAATCTTCTTCTCAAGAACCACTGGGTCAGGAAAGATGAAACTCATGTGGAATTATCATCAGGTAGTTTAGATTTAAGTTTGTTCAAATCATGACCCCTGAGGGTAGGGTGGGGCCAAAATGGCCGATCAAAGTTTTACATAGGAATATATAGGAAAAATCTTTAAAAATCTTCTTCTCAAGAACCATTGAGACAGGAAAGATGAAACTCGTGTGAAATTATTCTCAGGTAGTGTAGATTCAAGTTTGTTCAAATCATGACCCCCGGGGATAGGGTGGGGCCAAAATGGCCAATCAAAGTTTTACCTAGGAATATATAGGGAAACCGTTTAAAATCCTCTTTTCAAGTACTTCAAATCCATGCTTAGTGATATTTACATGGAATCATCCTCAGGTAGTGTAGATTCTAGTTTGTTCAAATCATGCCCCTCTGGGGGTTAAAATTCAAGACCCACCCCACCCACCCCCCAAACTCGGTAAACTTTCAGTTCTGATCTGATATGTGCTTTTTCCTTGCCAATTGCTCAGGTGAGGGATGTGGCCCCTGGGCCTCTTGTTTAAACGTAACTTAATTTAAGTCAAATAAGATTGTAAAAGTAAATCCATATCTTATATACTATACAGGTTGATGTGTATGTGAATGGAGTGCCCTCTAGCTTTGACCTGAGTAAAATTCCTAGTAAGAAATTAAGTGATGCTGCGGGACCAGCTTTGGAAGCTGACTGCAAGAAGAGATTTCCTAATGGCCTAAAAATAGGAGACATTGCAGACACAGGGGGCTTTAATTCCAAGTGCCAGAGAGTGTATCATGTGACCCTTCCCAGAAGTCAACAGGATGGCAGTCAGAACAAGGTGTGTATATGTGTAAATTAGCTAGATCACTGTTTAGTTTGTTGGAAATGCTTGGTCATTAATGATAATTGGAAATGTGGGAGATTATTTGTGTAAATGTTGTTAGAAAATTCAATATAAATTTTTCAGTTGCATGTAAAATTTTCCATTATTTAAACATGACAATTATAAAATACTGTATCATGATACACACTGGTTATATGATATCCATATCATGAGACCTTGTGATCAATACGATAGATGTATGCTGTATAAAAGTGATTAATTATATAACATGCGCGGATCTAGAGGGGGGATCGGGGGGGGTCAGGACCCCCCCTGGAATTTACCAGGTTAAAAAATGTATATACTAAAACAAGAAAAAAGTTACCATGGACCCCCCCCCCCTGGAAAAAGCTGACCCCCCTTGTAAACGCGAATATGTGTGAAATGGGTATGAAAAGTGAAAGATTTGAGGCAATAGAAGTCACCACTAAACACCCCCCCTCCCTTTCACTTTCAGTTTTTATTAGGCTATTGTTTGAATATGTGCATATTGGACAAATGAAAGGAATAAGGGATGTAAATTTCAAAAGTTCAACATTATACAGCACACTGGAGCTTGAAAAAAAGTTTTGACACTTGCATTAAACAACAACACCAAAACAAAAAAAATCTACATGTCATGTGAAAGAAATGTAAAATTAACTAGAAACGATCTCGTTGCGAGCAACGAGAGGTCTTCCGTCCGCTTTAGGAAAAGAAACCCACGTAAAATCGAGCTGAAAAGAGATTCAAAATTTTGGTCACAAGGAGGATTGAACCCATGTCGCCAAAGTGAATGCGCTTTTTTAAAAAATACTTTTTTATCCCCAACGCGCTAACCATTAAGCTATTGGGAGTACTGCTCTAAATATACTTGTGTATACTTTTGCAACAGTTCACCTGTCTAAGAATTATAAAAAAGCATTCATAATTTCGTGCCAAACGCCACGAGTAAATATTCGCGCCTTTTCTTTGGACTGATCTATTAAATAGGTATGATAGCTTCAATTAAATTTCAAAAATAAAACATTCTTAGCGCCTTTATTTTATTTCGACGTTAAGAAAGTATATGTAACACACCATACACATTACATATCATATCTAGCCCAGTTACACTAAAGCAGTGAAACGGAAATTAAGTTTTAAGATTGACACTCAATTGCAACGTACTACTGTAACGTGTCGGACCTGAGTGGTCAGTAGGTCCATGCTCGGATTACCGAGTTTTACTGGGGATACGATTGAATGCAATATATACAGATAATAATATGACACCTGCCTGGTGTCTTTAAATCAAATGACCTAAGTGCTTTGTACAATTATATATCTTCAGTTAATACCGGCATCTTCCTGGTGCCATATGACAATTGCCTCACTATACAACTGACTATATGAGTCAACAGCCACCTGCCTGGTGCCTCTTGATTTAGCCTTTAACACCTGCCTGGTGTCTTACTGCTTACCAAGTTACCATATTATAACTCTAGCCAAGTGGCTACAATATACTTACACAGTATGATTTAACTTTGTAAGAGCTTCTCTGCCCTAATGACAAACCTATAGCTCACGTCACACAACTGTATTTTAACAAGTCACTAACTACAGCAACTTTGCACAATCCGATTTGATCGATACACCAATTGGTTTCTGTACCAAAGTGGAGACACAAGCCAGTTGGCTGTACTGCCCCCTTGTACCTCAACTTAATCAATGATCATAAGTTATCAGATATCATATTGATAAAATACAACAGACTGCCTTTCTTTTGGCAACACTATTATTATTTTCTAACAGAACATCATTTATCAATAATACTTGTATAATTCTTTTGTCAATTGACCAATTAATTACAATATTTACATTGATTAGCTATTATAATATAAACAAGTAACGGGACGTAACTCCTCCAACCATTTCACTACTACGTTAGAGTCGAAGTAGTTTTTTACATTTCATGTATCCTTATGTCAGAATCGTTTAATCAAGCGCTCAGCTGCCTCCATAAACCCCTACTCACAAAATGGCGGAGTTGACAGAGGCAGCCGCCATCTTGGGCCCGCTTCAGATTTTCAAATATTAATATCTAGAGTTCAGATTAACCAATAATCAAACAACTTATATAGTAAACATCAATAGAAAGGTCTCTATTAATATTCCAAAAATAAATAAAAACTATTGGAAAACAAAAAAGTTAGAAAATACGCTTTTTTCAATTCGCATCTCCTAACGACAGGAAGTATTGACGACGAACGAAAGGTCGCGTCCTGGATAGTATCTATCACACTCTATAATCCCTGAAAGTTTCACATTGATATCTTTTACCGTTCTTGAGATTAACCACAGACAAAATGTCATTTTAAAATCAGGAAATGTCCCGTAACTTGGCACCAGATAAGAATTTTCAAAAAATCGCTCAGATAGATCAAGTTCATGTTACGACACATCGTTTCTGAAAATTTCATGTAATTTCATCCAGTAGTCTTCGAGAAATCACGTGCACAAAATTTTGGAAAAAAAATAATAAAAAGAACTAGAAACGATCTCGTTGCAAGCAACGAGAAGTCTTCCGTCCGATTTTGAAAAAAAGTAAAATTAAGCTAAAAAGGGGATTAAAATTTTTTTGTGACAATGGGGATTGAACCCAATGGGGAAAAACCAACTCACTTTTTATTTCTATCTCTAGCGCAAACCACTACGCTATTGGAACTACTACTCTTAATGTTCCTGTATATATACTTCTACAATAGTACACCTGTTTAAGAATCATGAAAGGCGGGCAATTATTCATAATTTTGCGCCAAACGCCACGAGTAAATCTTCGCGCCTTTTCTTTGGAATGTTCCATTGAATGGGCGTGATATTAAGACCGTTATTACAGTGAAATTAAAAAGAAGAACGTTCCTAAATTCTAAAATTCGAGGTTTAGAAATTATATTTTGCATTCTACACATTCTATATCGTATAGAGGTAAGTTAAACTAAAGCAATGCAATTGCTATAATTTAAAACCCTCTTTTGAATTTCCCGTTTATCCCCAGAGTGAACTATCCCTATTAGTTACACTTTCATGAAAAGGTTGAAATGGTTTGACGAAAACATGTATCGCCCTACGACGGTCAAGAAACCGGATACCATTTATGTTTAATAACTTGGATCGTATCGATCTTTGAGAAAAGAATGTTAATTCAAATCACTAGTACATTAAACGATCTTTTTAAAAATATTTTATTTTGGTCTTTTCTATTAGTTTAATATGACACAAGTGTGCATGGGGTAACAATGTTTACGTTTTATACTTACTATATAGATCGGTATTGTTTCTTGAAAAAACTTTTACTCAAACTAAGATTTAAGATCTGTTTTCCGTGGTTCAAAGATAGTAGATATCTATTTCATTTCCACATTTAGTCTATTCTTTTTCTACTTTGATAACCAGCCAAAACCAATTATAGAAGACGTTTGAGAAGACCCTGGAATATATCTTTAGTTTGACACAGAATTGTAACGTAATTACTACGTGACAATCAACGTACTCATCTACATTCCATTCATCCTTATGTAACTTTCATTTAAGCAAACGCTCAGCTGCCTCTTTAACCCCCTACTCACGAAATGGCGGAGTTGACAGAGACAGCCGCCATCTTAGGCTCGCTTCAGATTTTCAAATGTTAATATCTAGAGTTTAAATTTATTAATATTCAAACAAATTATATGGTAAGCATCAATAAAAGAGTCTCTATAAACATTCCAAAAATAAATGAAAAATATTGAAAAACAAAAAAGTTAGGAAATATGATTTTTTTTAATTTGCTTGTCGTAATGACCGGAAGTACTGACGACGAACGAAAGGTCGCGTCCTGGAAGGGGAATATCACGATCTATAATCCCTGAAAGTTTCACATTGATATCTTTTACCGTTCTTGAGTTTAACCGCGGACAAAATGTCATTTTAAAATCAGGAAATGTCCCGTAACTTGGCACCAAAAGGGAATTTTCAAAAAATCGCTCAGATAGATCAAGTTCATGTTACGACACATCTTTTCTGATAATTTCATGTAATTCCATCCAGTAGTCTTCGAGAAATCGCGTGAACAAAATTTTGGAAAAAAAATAAAAAGAATAATAAGAAACAGTAGAATAACTATAAGGTCTTCCGTGAAGACGGAAGACCTTAATAATAATAAGAAACAGTAGAATAACTATAAGGTCTTCCGTGAAGACGGAAGACCTTAATGACACTTTCCCCATCATGTCAGCTGCAGTATGCAGCGACTTGGTGTCATATTCTATTATGATGTCATATACTGTAAACCAACTTTTATTCGCGTGCGAGAAATATTTGCGAGTTTCGTAGCCTACTTTAAATCGGGAATATTAATCGCTGCAAACCATTTATTAGGGCCTCGCTTGGCGGGCGCCCTATAGTGATCAGTCTGTCCGTCCGTCCGAGATCTCTTGTCCGGAGCATATCTTCTCTCTCCTTGGCCCAATCTGGCTCATACTTCACCCACAGAGTGCCTTTGGGTAACCGATGTGCAGTGACCTTGAACCATATTTGTAGGTCAAAGGTCAAGGTCATAGCAGAATTATATGAAAAATCTTTGTCTGGAGCATATCTTCTCTCTCCTTGGCCCAATCTGGCTCATACTTCACCCACAGAGTGCCTTTAGGTAACCAGTGTGCAGTGACCTTGAACCATGTTTTTCTAGGTCAAGGTCATAGCAGAATTATATGAAAAATCCTTGTCCGGAGCATATCTTCACTTCCTTGGCCCAATCTGGTTCATACTTCACCCACAGAGTGCCTGTGGGTAACTGGTGTGCAGTGACCTTGAACCATGTTTCTAGGTCAAAGGTCAAGGTCATAGCAGAATTTTATGAAAAATCCTTGTCCGGAGCATATCTTCTCTCTCCTTGGCCCAATCTGGCTATTACTTCACTCACAGAGTTCCACTGGTCAATGGATGTGCAATGACCTTGGTCGAAGTTTCTAGGTCATGGTCAGAATTAGCCTCTCTGTTTAAAATCTTTGTTTGGTGCATTATTTTTTCCCTTTAATTCTAGTAAATTTATATAACTGGGGATACAAGATAACTTCGATATATATCTGTAAATTCGCAATATCCGTGAAGTCGTACTAAATGACTTTTACTGTATTACAAATGTTCCTCTTCAAAATAAACCCTTTTAAACTACCTAACATTTTCATGTTCATTGTTGAAAGCAGGGCCCTCCTTTGAGATGGCCATCATCTCAATGATATCTAGTTTTGCTTAGTTTTTGAGACAATGTGTCCTTATTCGTGAAAGTTAATCGCTGCGGATTGATTTCAAACTAATGAATCGCGAATAAAAGATGACGCGAATAATAGTTGGTTTACAGTATAGGTAGTTCAGAATAGTGACTACAGTTTGAACCATTTGATATTTTATGGACAGCCTAGCTGGGAATGATATGACTGACAAAGTTAACATAGATCTCGACCTTTCATGAATCATCATGTTCAGCTTGAAGAACATCTAACATGGTTTAGTATTTTGAAAAATTGTTTTTTTTTAATTTTATAAAGATTTTAACACAATCAGTAAAGGACTGCCTTGAGAGGGCCAATAAAAACAGCTTCAGTTCCATTGCTGTACCAGATCTGGGGTCCCCCATTGGGTACCCTCACAGTATCCTGGCAGACCTGATGTTCACCGCGGTGGAGGAGTTCAGTAAAGGGAAATCCAACCCCAATCTCAGCCTAGTGGTGTTCTCCATCTTCAAAAATCAAGTTTATACGGTACCACTACATATTCCAGCATCGACTTATTAACAATTATTAATATTAAAGAAAAAAATTGTATATGAGGATAATTTCAATCTGTAACTTTATAATAATCTAATGTCTATAGCAAATGATAAATTTCAATCCCTTAAGTTTTAAAAAAACTTAATAACGTATACCAGTAACAGTGTTCAAATGTTGAATTATGTTTCTTTTTTTGTCCCGTGCCTGCATGGTACATGTTTGATTGTTATATATTTCCATATCTAATTTTTCTCTCTGTGATAACTCTTTGAAAGGTAGCGGAGTTAATTTCTTGATAATTTTACAGGAATGTAAATTAGGTAGGTCAATAGGTCAGGAGCTAAGGAGGCCTAATATGCATGCAAATCTCGTGCACATCTGTCTCTGAGTCTGACGCTAAGGAGGCCAAATATGCTGAAAATTTTGTGCGGCTGCCATTGTGTTTGACGTCAGTGGGCAATGACTATTGAAATTGGGATGGGAATCCTTGTGTAATTTAAATCTATGTCTGCATTCTTAAAGTCTAAATCTACAATTTTATTTCACAATGAAATGGAAATATAAGGAATCACTGTCTAGTTAGTATAGTATGCCAGGGACATCAACAATAGTGGGAAACATGAGATAATTTATGCATAACGGGCTTCACCCGTTATACAAATTATCCCATGTTTCCCACTATTGTTGATGCCCTGGCATACTATACTAATTAGACAGTGATTCCTTAAAAATAAGCTTGTTTTACAGTTTATACACTACAATATGTTTGCACATCTTTAACAGGCATTTGTTAACAAAGCAAAGGAAATATCCAGACAAAAATCAGGTATGAGAAATATATTTTTTTAATTTTTTAAGATTAGATCTTGGATAATTAATCTGATGATGTTCATTAGACGATGCTGTTCTTTTTTATTGTTGTTGGTTCATATTTCTTAAGAAAAAATTATTTAATTTTTGCTGTATACAGTAGTTGTTTCACAGAAGAAGAAATTTAAATTTGGAAGGGTAGAGGTCTGGTTGGAGGTTGGAGATATAACACAACAACATGTAAGTTAATTGCTGTAGAAAAAAATTAAACAAACACCATAAAGTTAGCTTAAAATGCTTTTTTTTACCTTCACCTTTCCTTTGACATTGACCTTAGACTAACTTTTAAGAAAGTACACTCAACAAATACAAAGCAAAATAAATACTTGTGGTGATAAATAGGAGTGATCATGTGAAATTATATTAGGTTGTGAAACTCGGGGATATATCTCAAAATTTTCATCTAATATTGCTAATATATGAACTTGGAGATTTTTAGCTCATGTTCATTGGGCCTTTTTTTTAGTTATAAGTCCCATTCCAGTAAAATTGTAGGGCACTTGGCCTAAGGTGTCCACTGCATCTGTTTGCCTATCTGTCCCTCTGTCTGTCAGTCCCATTTGGTTTTTTCACATATTTTTTTCTAAAAACTTGCAGATATTGAGCTGATTTTTGGTATGCATGTAAGTCTATCTCTTTTAATTACAGATCAAAGCATTTTGTTCTGCTTCAATGATTGTTTTCAAAATCATGGCATTTTCAATTTTTAACGTGAACAAGATTATATTTGCCAGTAGGGGACTTGTTTTTTTCATATAAGTATTGCATGTTTTCAGAATGATGGTAGGATCTTCACACTCTGAAAATCTGTTGATTTGAGATATTTTAATTAATGACAAGACATTGTTAGTTCAAGTCAAAATGAGCTTGTGCTTTACCCCTGGCATTGGTATCAGTATCCCGTTTAAAGTTTTAGGGTTAGTCTTCCCAACCTGGACCAAACTTGCAGGGACAATGCATACATATAAGGATGGATACTACCAGACTTGCTCGGATGCTGGATCTGACCAACATTTTACAGAAGAGTGACCATGTTTCAGTTTTTGGAGCAGGTTTTTCCCAAGTAGCTTTAAGCCATACCTAGACCAAATTTGTAGGGATGATGCTTATAGAAATGTACACTACCCTATCTGCTTCAGGTGCAGGAGACATATATTTTCCAGATGAGTGAATTATAGACATTTTGATTAAATTAGCATGAATGATGTTTCTCTAAGGGATGGACACTTCCAGGGTTGATTTAATAAGATGCTGATTTTGACCAATATTTCAGATAAGTGAACTGTCGGGTCAAGTTTTTGCAGTAGCTTTATAATTATACAACCATGTTAGGATTAAATTGCATAGATGAATCGCATTTAAAGCTGGACACTTCCAGTCTTGCTTTGAATGTTTGAACTGAGTCAACTGACCAAAATATTTTTGATTGTAGAACATGTACTGGTTAACAAAGTTTTTGGAGCATGTCCATAAAAAATTAAAAGTCTTAAGCTGATCGACTTGCATGGATACTGTAAATCTGAAAATTTTTCCTGTAGATAAATTTTCAGCAAATTTGTGAGTACATTGCATTTGCAAAAATTTTTTTCTTAAAAATAATTCAGCAATAAGAAAATATAAACAAAGTAGTGGTCATTTGCAAAATTTTGAAATGTAAAAATTAATCAATAGCATTTTGACCCAGTTTCGCAAAATAAAATTGACATAAAAATTTCCAGATTTACGGTAATTGTCTTGGGATGCACACAATTAAGTAGAAAAATATGATGTGAAATTTACCATCCTTATAGACACCATCTGTTGAGGTGATCCAGCGTTGTATTCTTTGATTACCTATGTTTTTAGCTCACCTGAGCCAAAGGCTCAAGTGAGCTTTTCTGATCAAAATTTGTCTGTTGTCTGTCTTGTTGTTGTTGTCGTCATTGGCATTGTCGTAAACTTTTCACATTAAATCTTCTTTTCAAGAACCAGTGGCATAATTTTAACCAAATTTGCTACAAAGTGTCCTTGGGTTAAGGGAATTCAAATTTGTTCAAATGAAGGGCCACACCCTCTTCCAAGGGGAGATAATTATGAATTAATGAAAAATTATTGGTATCTTTTAAAAATCTTCTTCTCCAGAATCATTGGATCAGGAAAGATGACATGTGGAAGCATCCTCGGGTAGTGTGCATCTAGTTTGTCCAAATCATGACCCCTGGGGGTAGGGTGGGGCCACAATGGCAGATCAAAGGTTTACATAGGAATATAATGGAAAAATGTCTAGAAATCTTTTTCTCCAGAACTATTGAGCCAGGAAAGATGAAACTCTTGTGAAAGCATCCTCAGGTAAATAATGTAGATTCAAATTTGTTCCAATTGTGACATATGGGTGTAAGGCGGGGACACAATGGCTGATCAAAATTTTACATAGGAACATATAGGAAAAATCTTCTTCTCCAGAACCATTGGGCCAGGAAAGATGAGACTCATATGGAAGCATCCTCACAGGTAGTGTAGATTCATGTTTGTTCAAATCATGACCCTTGGGGTAAGGTGGGGCCACAATGGCTGATCAAGGTTTTACATAAGAATACGTAGGAAAAATCTTTAAAAATTTTTTTCTCCAGAATCATTGGGCCAGGAAAGATGAAACTCATGTGGAAGCATCCTCAGGTAGTGTAGATTCAAGTTTGTTCAAATCATGACCCCCGGGGGGTCAGTAGGGGCCACAATGGCTGATCAAACTTTTAAAAAAGGAATATATAAGGAAAAAATCTTTTAAAAATCTTCTCCAGAATCATTGGGCCAGGAAAGATGAAACTCATGTGGAAGCACCCTCTGGTAGTGTAGATTCATTCTTTTTTCAAGTCATGACCCCTGGGGGTAGATTGGGGCCACAATGGCTGATCAAAGTTTTACATAGGAAAAAGTAGGAAAAATCTTTCTTATCCAGAACCATTGGGCCAGGAAAGATGAAACTCATATGCATGCATTCTCTGGTAGTGAAAATAGTGAGGGGAGATCAAGTAATACATTGGGAAAATATTTTAAAAAATCTTCTTTTCAAGTATGGAAATTATACATGTATGCTTTAATGATAAAGTGACATTCAAACGTAATCGAAAATTCACCCCTCCTCCTCCCTCCCCCAAAAAGTTTTCAATACTGAGCTGATTTGTGTTTTTGAACTAGCCCATGTGCTCAGGTGAGCGATGTGGCCCCTTGGCCTCTGGTTTTAATTATATTGTTATATATTATATTTCAGGTTGATGTAATTGTTTGTAGTGGACCAAAAGATCTGAAACTGAAAAATAAAGGAATGGCAGAGACCATGCTGATGGCTGCAGGGCCTAAACTTCAGAAAGACTGTGATGATAAATATCCAAATGGAATCAAGCATGGAGATATTGCCATCACCGGTGGCCATGATTTGCATTGTAGATTTGTGTATATTGGGGCTCTCCCTAAATGGGGCACATCTACTAAAGCAAATCAGGTACATTCTTACCAAGATGTTGTCTACAGAGTGTAGAGTATAATTCAACCACTTCATGTAGTGTACTTTTTAGCTCACCTGAGCCGAAGGCTCAAGTGAGCTTTTCTGATCAAAATTTGTCCGTTGTCTGTCGTTGTCGTAGTCGTTGTCGTTGTCGTCGTTGTCGTCGTAAACTTTTCACATTTTCATCTTCTTCTCAAGAACCACTGGGCCAATTTCAACCAAACTTGGCACAATGTATCCTTGGGTGAAGGGGATTCAAATTTGTTCAAATGAAGGGCCACGCCCTTTTCCAAGGGGAGATAATCATGAATTTGTTAAAAATTAATGGCATTTTTAAAAATTCTTCTACTCCAGAACCGCTGGGCCAGGAAAGATGAAACTCATGTGGAAGCATCCTCAGGTAGTGTAGATTCAAGTTTGTTCAAATCATGACCCCCAGGGCAAGGGTGGGGCTAAAATGGCCGACCCAAGTTTTACATAGGAATATATAGGAAAAATCTTTAAAAATCTTCTTCTCCAGAACCACAGGACCAGGAAAGATGAAACTCATGTGGAATCATCCTCAGGTAGTGTAGATTCAAGTTTGTTCAAATCATGACCCCTGGGGCAAAGGTGGGGCCAAAATGGCCGACCCAAGTTTTACATAGGAATATATAGGAAAAATCTTTAAAAATCTTCTTCTCAAGAACCACTAGGACAGGAAAGATGAAACTCATGTGGAATCATCCTCAGGTAGTGTGGATTCAAGTTTGTTCAAATCATGACCCCTGGGGCAAGGGTGGGGCCAAAATGGCCGACCCAAGTTTTACATAGGAATATATAGGAAAAATCTTTAAAAATCTTCTTCTCCAGTACCACTGGGCCAGGAAAGATGAAACTCATGTGGAAGCATCCTCAGGTAGTGTGGATTCAAGTTTTTTCAAATCATGACCTCCGGGGCTAGGGTGGGGCCAAAATGGCCGACCCAAGTTTTACATAGGAATATATAGGAAAAATCTTTAAAAATCTTCTTCTCCAGTACCACTGGGCCAGGAAAGATGAAACTCATGTGGAAGCATCCTCAGGTAGTGTGGATTCAAGTTTGTTCAAATCATGACCCCTGGGGCAAGGGTGGGGCCAAAATGGCCGACCCAAGTTTTACATAGGAATATATAGGAAAAATCTTTAAAAATCTTCTTCTCCAGTACCACTGGGCCAGGAAAGATGAAACTCATGTGGAAGCATCCTCAGGTAGTGTGGATTCAAGTTTGTTCAAATCATGACCTCCGGGGCTAGGGTGGGGCCAAAATGGCCGACCCAAGTTTTACATAGGGATATATAGGGAAACCTTTTAAAAGCTTCTTTTCAAGTACTTCAAAGCTATGATTAGTGATATTTATATGGAATCATCCTCAGGTAGTGTAGATTCTAGTTTGTTCAAATGATGAACGCCTGGAGGGGGGGTGGAGTAAATTCAAGCCTGATGTGCTCAGGTGAGCGCTGTGGCCCCTGGGCCTCTTGTTATCAATTTTGTTTTTAAAATTTCCTTGTTCTCTCCTTTCAAGATCTTGAAAGACTTAGTCATCAACTGTCTAGATGAGGCCAATAAACATCCCATGACAAAGACCCTTGCTTTCCCCACCCTGGGGACTGGGTCTCTGGAGTACCCCCCTGATGAAGTGGCAGAAGTCATGGCAGAGTGCATTAAAGACTTTAACAAAAAATATCCCAAAACTGAACTCACCAGAATCACCATTGTAGCTTACAGTATGGACCAAAAATTGCAAACTGTTCAACAGGTTTCTATTTTTCTTATTTTCTTTTAGAATTTTTTGGATTTTAAAATTTCTCACAATCAATAGATAAAAAAAAATTGCAATTGATATACTGTTGATTAGCAAATTTATGGGACACCTTATTTTGGAAAGTTACATATATGATATTTAATAAGCCAAATAAAATTTTCACATATGCTGGTTCAGTTTTACTAGACATTACTGGTCTGAGTCCAAGAGAGCTTATGCCATAGCGAGGTGTCCATCGTCCATCTAGCTGTGACTGTCCATCTGTCTATGAACAATTATTCAAAAAGCTACACCTCCTACAGTTTTGGTCTGATTTCAATATATTCATAATATATTAATTTCAATTATGAAACATAATTCTGTATATCAGTTTTTGATTTCGGTGATTGATTGCATGCTGTGGTTGCTAAAAATTTTGTAAATTCTTTTAAAGGCTACTTCTACAACAGTTTTAGTCTGATTGCAATTTTCCAAAATAAGAGAGACTAAATAAATGGACATTGTTTCATTTATTGCTGTTGCAGAGTTTCAAGTCCAACTGCTACTTTTCTCTTACTTTGTACAAACACAAACCAGTAGAGCTTATACAGTCTCAACTGAGACATCTGGTTGCTGTATATATTCTATGCTTATAAAAATATATATGTGTCCAAAAATTCTTAAGCAAGTTGTAAGTGAAAAATCTGTCTTAACTCTATGAGAGCCCTAACCATCTCTTAAGAATCTTAAAACTGATTTTATTGTAAAAATGTAACCACAACAACTAAAATACATGTTAAACAGAACTTTAAAAAGTAACCTTCAGTAATAT
Organism: Saccostrea cuccullata; assembly: GCF_032062105.1. Taxonomy (NCBI): domain Eukaryota; kingdom Metazoa; phylum Mollusca; class Bivalvia; order Ostreida; family Ostreidae; genus Saccostrea; species Saccostrea cuccullata. Next base: position 48,009 of record NW_026925717.1, read on the forward strand.
TGAATCATATGTTTTTCACGATCATTTTCAAAATATCAAGTGAAATTGACAACAAATATTTACGATGTATGTTCCACTATAGATTTTCGAACAACATTTAAAAGCACTAATATAATAAAATTTGTCATAAGAGTTTTGTATGTTAAAATCTTAAATTAATACGCAAAATCTTAAATTTTTTTTTTAAAAGACCTCTACACTCTCTTGCATAATTTCACGAAAAATAAAGTTCTCAGGAATAAAAAGTGATTTAATTACACTTATTCTTTTTCAAAATAATTATATGTGACTGTTTACTTAACAATTTTCAGGCATTTCTGTCTTCTCTACAAACTCCAACACCCAGTCTCACTGCAGCTTCAAAAGGACCTGCAGTAACATCAGGAACAGGTAGCGTGTACAGTACCAATAAGACCCAGTCTGACTGAAAGCAGTCCAATGAACTGTTCTCTGCCAGTCTGGGACTGCTTCAAGTCCAACAGCAGATCCAGACAATCTCACAATTTGGTCTAAGCATTCCAAATTGGGGGGGGGGATTTTGATTAGTGGAAGTTACCAAATTTTTGGTGAATTTCTCATTTCCAAGTAACTATGAGCCCTGTGATGACCAAACTTGCAATTGGATGACACATCTAAGGATGCACACTGTCTGGCCTGCTTTGGATGCTGAATCTGACCTGCATTTAACGGATGAGTAAAATGATTATAGTTTTTCGTGCAGGACGTTTCCAATTACCTATGAGCCCTATGTTGAGCAAACTTGCATGGAAGAAACATCAAAGGATGCACACTAAGGCCTAGAAAAAAAAATATGTTTGTTTCCGCTTTCAAGCTGAAAAAATATAGGGTAGGTAGGTAGGCAATTTTTTTTTTTTTTTGAATTTTTTTTTTTTTTGCTTCTTTAATCAAAATGTGTATAGAAGTAACATTAATGACAAAAGAAATGGTGTTTTCAAGCATTACTGTGACTTAACTTATAATAGAAAGGTGACCCAAACTTCTTTCTGTCTTGAAAAGCTTGCAAAGTTGGAGGCTATAATTCCCTGGTTGAAATCTTGCACATCATGGGACAAAAGCATTAAAAAAATATTTAGGGTCGGCACTATAAATTAGGGTCGGTCGGGAAAGCGGAAACAAACATATTTTTTTCTAGGCCTAATGGACTTACTTTGAATGCTGAAAATGACCTACATTTTGTGAATGAGTTTAAAGTTTTTGGAGCAGGTTCATTCTAAAGCAAGTATATGACTAATATGCCCTATGTTGAGCAAACTATATGCATGGATTTAACAATACCTAAGGATGTTGCTTCAGATGCTGGTTTGCATTTTGTTCAGATTTATTTTTTTTACGATGGAATTATGACATTAATGAATTAATTTTAAATTGGAACCATGCAAATTACACTTAAGTACACTCAAGTAGGGATTAGTATTGTTTATGTTTTTCTGAGATCTCAGAATGCTTGTTTCTAAAAGAAACGACTTACGAGTTCCATGAAAACAATTCTTGTTAATCATTTATTTTTTTGCTGTAGTTGTAACACATAAGATTACCTTCAAGTTAGGAAGAATAGATGTCTGGTTGAAGGTTGGAAATTTAACAGAACAACAGGTAAGCTCTCTTTCTAATCATTATAATATAGATTTGCTGACATACCGGTACTAAACTTGAAATAATGAAGTTAATGAGCTTTCATACAAAAGATAGGATTCAAATCAATTTCAGACTAAAGATTGAAGGTACATGTGTATTTCCTTTATACTTTTGCAGTTTTATTTTATATTTTTCAATATTTACCTCTTGCCAAATTATGAATTACATTTAAACTGACTGACACTTTTAGGTCACCTGAATAACTCAGGTGACCTATTGCTATCCGTTTTTGTCCGTCATCGTTCGTCATCCGTCGTGTGTTAACATTTGAACATTTTCAGCTTCTTCTCTGAAACCACTGAACCAATTTCAACCAAATTTGGTATACAGCATCTATGGGTGAAGGGGAACAAAAATTTTGAATTTTATGGTCCCTGCCCCCCTGGTGCCTGAGGGGTGGGGCCAAAACCACCAAAATTAATGCAATCTTTAAAAATCTTCTTCTTTACTCCGGGACATCAAGCAGACAAATTGTTGGCATGAATGTAATGAGCATTGAGTCCTCTACCTAAATTGTGAAATTCATTGCCCCAGGGTCGGGGGTTCTTGTGCTAGGGTGGGGTTATATAGATTATATAGTGAAAATGCATTATTTCTTTGAAAATCTTCTTCTCTGCTCTTGGGTATTAAGTAAACTAACTAAGTACATAGTTATGTTGAGCAAGAGTGCCTCTTCCAAAGTTGTGAATTTTATGGCCCCAGGGTCAGGGGTTCTGGTGTTAGGGTGGGGCTTCATTGATGTTATAGTGAAAATGCATTTATTCATTGAAAATCTTTTTCTCTGCTTCTGGGTATTAAATAAACTAAATAGGCACATAGTTATGATGAGAAAGAGTGCCTCTTCCAAAATTGTGAATTTTATGGTCCCAGGGTCAGGGGTTCTGGTGTTAGGGCGGGGCTCTATTGATCATACAATGAAAATGCATTAATTCTTTGAAAGTCTTCTTCTCTGCTCCTAGGTATTAAATATATTTACGAAGTACATAGTTATGATGAGAAAGAGTGCCACTTCCAAGATTGTGAATTTTATGGCCCCAGGGTCAGGGGTTCTGGTGTTAGGGCGGGGCCCTATTGATCATAAAGTGAAAATGCATTAATTCTTTGAAAATCTTCTTCTCTGCTTCTGGGTATTAAAAAAACTAAATAAGCACATAGTTATGATGAGAAAGAGTGCCTCTTCCAAAATTGTGAATTTTATGGCCCCAGGGTCAGGGGTTCTGGTGTTAGGGTGGGGTTCTATTGATCATACAGTGAAAATGCATTATATCTTTGAAAGTCTTCTTCTCTGCTCCTAGGTATTAGATATATTAACCAAGTACATAGTTATGATGAGAAAGAGTGCTTCTTCCAAAATTTTGAATTCTACAGCCCCAGGGTCAAGGGTTCTGATGTTAGGGCGGGGCTCTATTATATTATTATAATTGGTGAAAATGCATTTATTCCTTGAAAATTTTCTTCTCTGCTTCTAGGTATTAAATAAACTAAATAGGCACATAGTTATGATTAGCAAGAGTGCCGCTTGCAAAATTGTTAATTTTATGGCCCCAGGGTCAGGGGATCTGGTTTTAGGGTGGGGCTCTATTGATTATATAGTGAAAATGCATTAATTCTTTGAAAATCTTTTCCTTTGCTCCTAGGTTTTATGCCAATGATCCAAGTATATTTATGATGAAGAAAGGTGCATCTAGGAAAATGGTTATTTTTTATGCCCCCTGGGTCGGGGGGGGGGGGGGGGTACATAAATAAATTAATGCTTTGAAATCTGCTCTTTATTATTAATCAACCATTTTATGACAAAATTTGCAAAATTTTGAAATATGTGGCCCCAGGGTCAGTAGTTCCTTTGGGGTGAGGTGCACAACTGGTTATAAAGTGGAAGTGCATTTTCTCTTTGTTACTCTGATCTACCTCTGGGTATTAAGTAAATAGAGTAAGCATGGTAAGTTTATAATTATGATAAGCAATGGTGCCTCTTTCAAAATTGTGAATTGTGAATTTCATGACCTCTGGGGTAAAACACGAACCAATTTTAATTGTTTGAAAGTTGTTACATGATACTCAGGTGACCTATAAGGCCTGTGGGCCTCTTGTTTCATAATGATAATGGTCTTTAAAAGTTTGTTTTTGTATTTCAGGTTGATGTTATTGTTTGTAGTGGACCAAAAGATCTGAAGCTAAAAAATAAAGGAATGGCAGAGACCATGCTGATGGCTGCGGGGCCTGGACTTCAGAAAGACTGTGATGATAAATATCCAAATGGAATCCAGTATGGAGATATTGCCATCACTGGTGGCCATAAGTTGCAATGTCAATTTGTGTACCATGGGGCTCTCCCCAAGTGGGGCACGTCTGGTACATCTACACCAAAACAGGTATTTAACTTCCATTTTCAGTGACCTTATTGTGTATGGCAGTACCACGAGAATTCCATTAGCATCAATAGCAATTAAGTTTTAGCTCAACAGAGCTGATTGCTCAAGTGAGCTTTTTTGATCAAAATTTGACAGTTATCTGTCGTCATCTCTGTAAACTTTTCCTATTTTCATCTTCTCAGGAACCAATGGCCAATATCAAGCAAACTTACCTCAAAGTATCCTTGGTTGAAGGGGGTTCAAGTTTATTCAAATGAAGGGCCACACCCTCTTCCAAGGGGAGATAATAGTTAATTTGTTAAAAATTATTGGCATCTTTTAAAAATCTTCTTCTCAAGATCCACTGGGGCAGAATAAATGAAACTCATGTGATATCATCTTCTGGTAGTGTAGATTCAAGTTTGTTCAAATCATGACTGCTAGGGGTAGGATGGGGCCACAATGGATGATTAAAATTTTAAATAGAAATATGTAGGAAAAATCTTTAAAAACTTCTTCTCAAGAACCACTTGGCCAGGAAAGATGAAACTCATGTGGAATCATCCTCAGGTGGTGTAAATTCAAATTTCTTCTAATCATGACCCCCGGCTCCTATAAATTGGGTTAGCCACAACCCTTCCCCTATATTGAGCTGAATTGTGTGTTTACCTAGCCCATGTGCTCAGGTGAGTGATGAGGCCCATGGGCATCTTTTTTTTGACTTCCGTAAGTAGCATGCTGTTTGTGTACTGCTATAAACTTTTTTCTAATTTCTTTTAACATTCTTTTGTCGTCCCCTGTCAAGATCTTGAAAGACTTTGTCACCAACTGTCTAGAGGAGGCCAATAAACATCCCATGACGAAGACTCTTGCTTTCCCCACCCTGGGGACTGGGTCTCTTGAGTACCCTCCCGATGAAGTGGCTGAGGTCATGGCAGAGTGCATTGAAGACTTTAACAAAAAATATCCCAAAACTGAACTCACCAGAATCACCATTGTAGCTTACAACCTGGACAAGAAATGGCAAACTGTTCAACAGGTAAGTTATCCTCTATTAAGAACTTTTTTTATATATAGATTTTTAAAAACTTTGTTGTCAGGTCAGATATTATTTTGATGGGCAATAATGTCTTTCAAACAAACAAAATTGTTTAATATTTATTCACAATTTTTACAGGCATTTCGTTCTTCTCTACAAATAACCACACCCACAAGACCTGTATCTTCAAAAACAGGTAAAGCTTGCAGTCACATTTACATGTACATGATAGACATGTACAAGTCTGTAGAAAGCAATTTTAGTTCCTTTTAGAATTTTTTTATGCAAGAAAGACAATCATTTTTATGGGCAGATTTCTCCTTAAGTAAAGTATACATTGGCCAAATTATTAGCTCTTCTGAGCCAAAGGCCATTTGTGCGGTATGCGCAAACTTTTTAGAATATGGGCCATAACTCAAGAGCCCCTGTCAAATTTGTCACCGGGTATCCTTGGCCTAAGGGATACTATTTGTACTAAAATAAGGGTTGGGGCCTTTAAACAAGGGGAGATAATTAGGAAAACAAAACCAAAGGTACTGGTTGCTAAAAAAACTTCTCCAGAACCACCAGGCAGATTTTCACCAAACTTATATACAAGGATCAGGATATGTCGAAGATTAAAATTTGCATGGGGAATTATCCTTGGGCAAAGGGCGTGGTCTCAAGGTCACTTCAAATTTGACCTAAATTTACAATTAATAAAAATGTTAATATTTTGCTTACTATAAGGACTAGGATCATCAAATCTTGTAACTTGATGCATCTTAGGACTTCAAATCATGTTAACTCAAAAGTAGGTCACTGTGACCTACTTTTTAAATTTTGTGGGCATTTGTTTTCAAATTGATTTGAAGGCATATTTTGGACACTTTAAGGCCTATGATCATCAAACTTTGTCAGCTGATGCATCTTGGTTCCTCAAACACCGTCAACTTAAAAGTAGGTCACTGTGACCTACTTTTTGAACTTTAAGACTAATTCTTTCTAAAACATTGAATCCCATTATTTCAGACACTGAAAGGTTTAGAATCATCAAATCTTGTAAGTTGATGCATCTTGGGACCTTAAAACATATATATGAAAACGTAGGTCACTGTGACCTACTTTTTGAATTTTGCAGGCATTTGTTTTCAAATTGTTTAAAAGGCATATTTTGATTACATTCAGACCTATGATCATCGAACTTGGTCAGTAGATGCATCTTGGGACTTTGAAAAATGTTGACCAAAATGTAGGTCACGATGACCTACTTTCGACATTTTATGGCTATATTCAAGGCCCTTGGGCCTCTTGTTCAGGGATACTCTCATCTCTTGTCCTTACACACCTCCTTTTCATATTGCTTACAAGGAGTTGGACACAGATTTTCTAAAACGTTCGATATGATATCGTACCTTATATATTGTTAGATCAAAACATGTGTTTTGATTTTAATTTTTTTTTTGCATTCCTTTCAAGAAATTTTCTTTCTCATCATACTGGTAAACTAAGGGCTTCAAAATAACCCTTTACTCAGCACTCAAAGCCATTGAACTGTGAGGGTTCTTTATTGTGCCAGCACCTGCCATGTAAGGGGGCCTCAGTTTTTAAGGTCTCGATCATCCGAATGACCCGCAAATTTCACTTCAAAGTACCAAGTGCTTGTGAAGGATTACAGCTGCTACTTATTTTTTATTGACTTGGATCAGTGAAGGTCTGGACTCTGCAAACCCACAACCTTCTGATCATAGAGCAATTGTGATGAGAATCTGTAAGAATTTCATAATAAATGAATGGGTTACTGTGATTAATTAATTATCAATTATAATCAGACATTTAAAAAGTCTATCAATTTAAACAAGTAAATGGTAAGAATGGATAAATGATTACATTCTATGGTGGTCCAGCTGGTCCTCCATTCTTTTTGTGAAACCCAGAGTATGCCAATGCCCAGGAAAATGCTTTGTTATTCGGGTATAAATACAATATGATCGTGTTTATCTGCTCCATTACGTCACACAAATCAGTTAATGGCTATGTGGTGGCCCAGGAAAATTTGATCAGCTTAAAACCTATTATGCTCATAAAATAAATTAATAAACCAATTAATCAGGATTTAAAAGTGCAATAGAGCGCTTGAATTATGCCAGAAATTGACTGATTTTCGATTATAATTGATGATTGGAACACCACTATGGAGCAAGTGCCATTATAAATAATAATTATAATTTGGATGCCATAGACATGTTGATTCAAAGAACAAGTATTTATTGTTATTTTAATTTGTTGCACAGCTTCCAGCTCAAAACCATTGAATTCTAAACAGTATTTCGAAGATCTCTATCATAAAAAACCAATGCCTCCCTCCTACTGGACAAAATACACATCAAGTAAAACCCTTGCTGATTGGAACACCACTGTATCACAAAAAGCACATGAACAAGTGGATTTAAATCCCAGCAACCCTATATACAAAGCTATAAAAAAATTGGCTTTGACAACATGGAAATCACAATATGTAGGACAAGGAGTAGACTCTTTTGGTTTAGCTGGGTTAAATTACACCAATATTAGGATAACTGGAATAAAACGATTGGAAAATCCACATCTTTTTGAGGAATATTGGAAGTACAGAGAGAAACTTTTTTTAAGAGCATCCCAAAAAGGTGTGTTGAAGCCACTTCCGCAAATTTCACAAGCCATCAATGGTGAAGTGTTGACGACAAAGATGGCTGATCCTTCACTGAAGATGGAGATATATCCTGGTATTAATGAGCATTACCTCTTTCATGGGACAGAGAAAAAATATGTTCAAAACATCCTGACCCAGGGACTGGATGGAAGGCTTGCCAATAGTCCTTTCTTTGGGAAAGGTGTGTACTGTGCAGAAAGTTCCACCAAGTCAGATCAGTATGCAGGTACAGTACTAGTAAATTCTCAAACTCAATTTAACATTATCTTATTTGATTTCTAAATTTAAATGTTAATTGTTTCTCCTTTAATCTGATAAGTTTCTTCTTAAACTGTTCTTTGTTAACCTGATTAAGATGTTCAATATTTTTACTCAGAAACTTAATATTATTAGTTACACAGTCAGTTAGTGACCCAATACGGATTCATACAGGGTGTGAAATGGAAATCCGTAAGCCGAGTCCCAATACGGATTTCCATTTCACACCCTGTATGAATCTGTATTAGGTCACTAACTGACTGTGTTACGAATTTATCCCGCTGAAGACCTTTTTCACTATAAAAAAAATATTTGTGCATATTATGAAAATATTAATTTTTAATCCAATAACATGCAACATAAAATATCGTTACGGTAACAAGAAATTTAACTTAATTACCTATGTAAACCGTTTCTTGGCTGCCATTTGTATTTACAAAAGCAACGCTTCGAACGTAATTGCGTGCACGATTTTCATATTACTCCTTGACAGCGATGTAATACGGAAAATTTCAGGGCGTCATGTGATCAGCCTTTATCCAATCAGCAATCTACAAATTTGTCTGAAGCAGGATAAACTGTTTAAATGGAAAATTTAGCAAGACGCAAATTCAGCGATTTTTCCTTAAAAATTGGTATTTTATTTTTAACGAGAAGTAATTTTAGCGATTTTAAAATGCTTACAGAACTATACGAGGGTGATCAAAAAGTTCGCAAACTATCTCTATATCTACAAAACCACAATTCAGATTAGAATGAAATTCGGTACACACATAGCCATACACAAGGTCTATAAATAGCATATGCTGAATAAAGTTTCTCTCCTTGTTTGTGATGTCACAATGTGAAAATGACGTCACTATATAGGTCACTTGTGACGAAAAATGGTTGTCTCAGTCGAATTCATTCAACAAACGACTGTACAATTTATTGTAGGTAATATCTTAGAAATCCCTCTACAGTATCATATAATAATTTGTACACAGTTTAGTGAGATAAATGAGTTCCTATAAATTCAATTAATGATTGGATTAATCGTTTTAGTGAAGGAAGGCTGATGGTTAAAAATGATACTTGTCATCTTGCCCAGTGAAAGCAAGTTTGAAAAGATATGTATTTTTAATTAAGCAATTTGCTATCAAAGACCTCCAATTAGCACTTTGAAAAATAGTTGAATATTTGAACAATGATATAAGTATTAAATACCTAAGATATCGTTAACTTTAGATTTTAAACATATTAGATATGAAAAAAAGGATGCACCCATTCTCTATCCACCTTGAATAATGGTCTCTCCTGAGACAGAAGATTTGTGTTTTAATGGTCGCCATGCTTATTTTTGGAAAGAATGTTATTATCCACCCATTCTGTTGCCGAGATATGACCATTTCTGACAAATTAACTGTTCTTGTCATAAAAATTAACTCACATAGAAAGAAATATAAAACTCAGAAAAATTTTTTAACTTTTGTGACAGAAGTTATGGAGGGGGTCACGTGACCGCCAATATCACGTGATTCGTGCATGCGCAGAACGGTGGTTGATGTGCATTAAAATTGGGGAGGATTAATTTAAAATATAATCAACATTAAAACCATACATTGTTTCTTGTATGGAAGTTATTGAATTAGTTTGCGAACTTTTTGATCACCCCTCGTAGAGGCTTTTACTAATAAAAAGCAGTTAATTTTTTTAAAATTTAAAACTTGCAAAAAATTCTGCTAATGTGGTAATTTATAATCCTTTTGACCCATTGATAGGTATAAAAATTAGTGCATATGTGACTGTGCACTGGTCTGTCTTAGACATTATTCTGCAGTGCACATTCATTTGGGGAATTTAGCTCAAGGGTTTGGGGAATGTTAGGAAACACATAAGTCCAAATTTGTAGGGTAACAATGACAGTTTATTAAAGTAATTATGAATTCCAACAACATAACCACATAAAATGCAAGTCCAAGTCCTAACTAAAATTTTGATAAAGTTGGCCTAAATTAGAATTAAAATATTAAAGGTTTCTTAGTCTAATTCCCTACATGGTTCTTAACACATCAGCTCAATAGCTCTGTCACTCTAGTTCTCTCTTAACTCTCTTCTAAACTATATATTTTAACTATAATTGTAAGGAATTACTCAATGTGAAAATAGCCGTAGGCAGAACTTATCAAATAAGCAATTTAAACAGTAGACTACTCAGGTGTCATCCTTTGATGCCAGGAAGTCAGAGAGGATTTATTTAATTAATCTAACACGTAATCAGTGACCATTGCCATTAGGCAGTTTGAGTGTCAATAATTTACAATTATTAAGAAAGCACTAAATATTTGAGGGGATTAAGAATTAGCCAGATGTTGTGTTGGTTTAGCTTCACTATTTGTGGACATCATGCATCAAATTCATTTACTTTGATAATTCTTAATATCTAAATTTATTTGTCCACAAATAAATTTAGATATTAAGTATTATCAAAGTAAATGAATTTGATGCATGATATGAACAATTATTAAGTCAAACAATAAAATATATGTAAAATAAGTATCAAAAGTGAAATGGGAGCCATTTCACTGGTGATACATATATTAATTATTATAAAAGTAAAAGCCAGTATAATCTGGACCCTGATCCCCTTCTTGGAATTATTTAAGGGGGGGGGCACAATTTATATTGATATACCTCTTTATTTCCATTTTATTTAACATGGGCCATAAAACTTTATAATTTCATGTTTTCTTCATATTTTTCATCATATTCAACTTTTCAGATACATCGTGCATTTTGTCACAATAGTAATCATTGACTTCATTGAATGAAAAACTCATGAAAAAGCCTGATCAGGTTAAAATACGTCAGAAAATTGCTAACTAATCATTGCTATACATGTACCAGAATGTTTTCTGTCTAAGGGTTTCAGTAACTGAAAGTCACTTTGAGAACATGTTTGTTTTGGTATAATTAAGCATTTTATCGCATAATTTTTTGGGAAGCATGAAAATAAAAAAAATATTCAGCCAAGAAAAATTCTTTTTCCCTCAGGCAAAGCCCTTGGTGAATATGATTTTTTCTTGGCTGAAGAAATCTTAATATTTCCCTCACAATCATGCAATAAATGTGTTATTTATACCAATTATAAAAAGGTAGTTGCTGTCCTTTAAAAAAAGGACTACAATACATGGACTATATGCATGTGTTTCTAACCGAAATTGAATTCAAAACAATTTCTAGGTTTAGTAAATATTCATGTAGGTTTGTTTTAACATTTTCTATTATGATCTGCCTACTTTGACTGATAGTACTTTCATAGCAAAATTGTTAAATGTTATCTCCGATAAAGTTTTTTCATTTTTAAAAAATGGGCTACATTAATACATGTAAGCCTTAGTGGCTGGGGCTTGACAAATGAATTTATACGGAAGAAATCTATAATTTGAAAAAATCTTATGTTACACACGTAGCATAGCTCTAGCTGTAGTATGCAGATTTTTTCAGAGCCCCCCCCCCCTTTCATGCATATGGAAATCCGTTGCTTAAGGCCTGTATCAAGCTGTATATGGATTACTGTATATCAAATTATTTTTGCGAGCCTTGATGCACAAAACAAATGCCGATAAAGACAAGTTCTTTCTACTTTTTAATTTTTAAAATGCATCTGCCATAAAAGCAATGCTTAATTTATATATAAAAGTATATTGTATAAGAAAGAAATTCGGATGCGCTAATAAACTAATAAATACGGTATGCAGATTTAAAAGCGATATTTGCCAATGAACATGGTATATTCTACGGGTAAGCTGTCTTGGTGGAAGGGGGGGGGGCAACTCTCCCAATTGCTAATTCTCTGGTCTTTCCGACTGGCTTAAGTTGTTTTTCCGACCTCTGACGGAAAGACCCGAGATGATGCGATTGCGAACTCTCGAGCATTTTCGCCCATGCGTAGTTTGACATATACCCAAAGCATCCGATTTAACCTCGCTTATATATTTACTGTGTGGACCCCAGCGTCCACGCAATAAAAACATTTTTGAATAAGTTGTCTTAGTATGTGTCACAAATTAAATAAGTTTTGCTATATACCATAAAAAATGCTGATTTTTATAGGGAACAAAAATGTCCCTTGATGGAAGCTGTTATGTCACCATCTTGGTCATTCATGTGTTGTTACATTACACTATACATGTATGTGAAATTATTCCTCATTTGTTATGCCCTGCCATGAATATGGCTGGGGCATATAGTGTTTGTCATGTCCGTCTTCCGTCCTTCCGTCTTTCCATCTGGCTGCCCTTACAGAAATTTCTGATAAGTGACTTATAAGTGATTTATTCTTTTACTTACAAGTTGTTTATTCTGGACTTACACTTCACTGATACATTTAACTTATAAGTGACTAATATGTTACTCATTAGGATTTTATATGCAAATGAGCTGCTTGATCTATTAGTGACTTATAAGCCAGTATTAGCCACTTATGCTTTACGCAAATATAGTCACTTATAAGTGACTATAAGTGACTTATAAGTCAAGCATTAACCCTTCATACTTCATCAAGTATTAGTCATCTATAAGTCATCTATAAGTCACTTATAAGTGAAGTATAACACTACCTGTAAGATCTTAATTAGAACAGAACGTCCAACCATGCAGGGGTTGCATGATATGTTCAAAGCTATGTTTTACATATATACACAATAGGATCTGCACTTTGGATGAAATAATCAATTAAAAATTTATTTTAAAAAATCCCTTTCATATGACATTTCTTAGATGATGCAAACTTAACATATTAATTCAGTTTACAAACAAGAATGTTGAACAAATAGGCAACAAGATTTAATGACCTTTAGGCTTCTTCAAATTTATGAAATCTGAAAGCAACTGGGTCAATTGATTCAAAATTTCAGGGAAAGGAAGTTAAAATAGAGATATGATGTAAATAGAACCTACTTGCTGTACCTGATGTGAAGGCATGCTCAAAATAAATCTAAAATCTCCAACATCCTTTCACAGACACAAACTTGGTTTCAAATTCTTGTTGCTGATCTCTGCAGAGACAAACTTTCTGATTGGCTACCTTGAATACCCATTATGCTCCCTGAGAGAAGTCTAGTATAGGGTAAAAATTCTAAGTCCACACTTATCAGTCCAGTCCAATACGAAAAATCGTAATATTATTAAAATTCGTAATATAAGCAGTTTCTAACTCTTCTAAGAGTTACTTCCCTTTTTTCTGATACAACCTCCTTGTTATGTTTTATCAGAGATTATATGTCTCTGGTTTCATCAAATCATCGTGGATATGCATGCATTTTCTTTGTTTTGATGCATTTGATCCAAGTGCATGCAGAGTCAGAGCCTAGTGAAAGTTGTACAAGTTATCCCCCGTAACATCTCGTTGTTGGAGATGAGGATCTGATTTTTAGGGTAGACTTCAGGAAAAATATAGGGAATTCGGGGATTGTAGAACACTGTGACAAGTTTGAGGATACATTGAAGTTTTATGGAAAATTATTCCCATCCCTTGGAAAATTCTTATATAAGAACAATAAAACAAAATTTTCACTCACCCATTACTATTGTTACTTTCTTCTTGCATTTTCATACTTTTCGATAGACGTCACTGACCGAAATGACCACGTGATACTAGTACCATTGGGGCATAATGTATTTCTGACGTCATACTTTCCTTAACATCATTCAGTTTCTTTCAATGCTTAATTTTGTCTTACATTACGAAAACTCGTAATATAGTCTCTCACAACCTGCTATATTACGAGTTTTCGTAATTTAACTATATTACGAAAAATAGTAATATAAGAATAATATTACGATATTCTGTAATATTACGATGTCTGGTAATATTACAGTTCTTAGTAACATTACGATTTTTCGTATTGGACTGGACTGCTTATACTAGCTCATACCAGCGTGCAAAAAAAAACGACGGCATCTTAACAACCAGACATGTCTTAAACTTATTAGAACCCGACACTCTTAATGAAGCATTTGGTCAGTTGCTCATTTGTTAAATTAATTAAGAGTGTTTCGGCAGTATTAATAGCACATGTCATTTTATAATTGTGATACGGTCTGTCATCATCAGGGGTCTACCGTATGCATAAATCAATCAATAAATTTCTTTGAACTTCATTTGATTTTAATTTGGATCTAATGATAAGATCGCCTATATTCTTGTGTTTGCTGTATGCCACCATAGGGGGTGTTGTGAATAATTCTTCACATACTTCATCATCAAGTATGTAACTCCAATATTTCATAAGTCGTTTCCTTAACACATACATGGGTTAAATTTGGTGACCAAAACGTTTGGTACAGCCTTTTTGTTGTTTTTCTTCTTTGATTTTTTAAGAAGATCCATTCTATTTGCAGAAATAGTTACTTGCATAATAAGTTCGATTTCTGAATGTTTATAACCTCTTTTTTCGAGATGAGTTTTGAAATCTCTAAAGATAAGTTCCAGTACAGCTTGATCACTACCCATACCAAACCATTCTCACAATTTGCTCATGAGCAGCTCACGTGAGGACTAACCAGATTTCCTCACCTAATTTGCTCATGTGAGTCTCATGTGCAATTTAACATGCAAATTAGGTGAAATGCTCACGTGAGCAGGGTTCTGCACATGAGCATTTTTTGCTCACGTGAGGAATCATTTTGCTCACCTAGAATATTGCTCACATGAGTCTCATGAGGCTCATGAGACTCATGTGCAACAATTGCTCACTTGGAACAAGCAACAATAGAACAAAATTCAGATTACAAACATTATACATGTATAATTATGTAATTATAAAATGTGATTCATCAATTACATTTTAAATACTCTTGAGCAACATGTACATGTAAATAGATGCAAGCATGATTATGTTCGGTGAACTTCATTTCAGTAGAAATAAAATTAAAAATAAAATAAAAGTTGAAATTAAATTGAAATAAAAATTTAAATTAAATTATTATAATTATGTACAGTAAAAGTAACACATCAATCAAGGCATTATTATCCAATAGTTTCATTTCCAGTAGATTAACATATATAGAACATCCAATGTAAATGTCCAGTCAACATTTGTAACTGCACTAGTACTAGATGGATAAAAGTTGTCTTGGAGGCAAGTAGATGCTTCTGCCTTTGCTGATTTATGGGTGGCAGTCATACTTGGGTTTAAAATAATAATAATCCAGTGGTCATAAGAATCATAATCAATTCATCCTGTTCCATTCTTTTTCCTTGCATTTCCTTTTTTTTCCTTTAAATGACTGCTAACATCAGAACTCTGTCATGTATGCAAGAACAGCTAGGGTACGTGATTAACCTGCAGATCCTTTAATTATTGATTCCAACTTTTAAATTACCTGCAAAAAATTTTGAAGTTATAATAATTAAGTTAGTATATTTTCAAGGTTTTCTTGATCATGAAAAGCCAGTGCCAGTCAATAAAAAAATCATATGCATCAATATTTAATTAGCAACTTAAATACATGTGCATGATTCATAGAATACCACACTGAGGCTGTCAATTGTACACTCTGACCTAATCTGTTCTTACCATATTTATAGTTCTTAATTAAACATTAATTCCTGATAACATTCTGCATTAAATGTTAAATTTCAAAGCACTTACCCTATTCTCAGATCAGCAAATCTTTGAAATTTTCTTTCATTGTGGCTGCCCCGTGGTAATATCTAATTGATCTTTAATCATTTCCTCATCCCATGGACATACTGGATACATTTGTAACTTTTAAAGGTTGGCATCTAGTTCAATATGGTGATGACATGTATTTCAAAAAGCATATATTTCAGTTCTTCACTGTATTAATCCATATACATGTACTTTCAATGTCCCTCACAAACATTTTGTCTTCAAATTTTGAACTGGTCTGAGAAGGCGCACAAATCCTAACTGGCTCTCCTCATTGGATACTGCCCCACCTTAAGTAACAGTGGGGGACACAAGAGGTTGTTTAAGTAGAGGAAAGCATTTTCAAATTGATGGGAATATGAAGATTAGAAGCTCAAGAAATTAAGATATTCCTGCCTGGTCCCCAATCATTTGTGATGCTATCATCAGGAAGTGCTAACACTTAACACATGGTCAATTAGTAATCAAGGCTTGGGAAAGCTTGGACCACATAGAGTGTCAAAGTATTGTATTTCCTCACGTGAGCCTCACGTGAGGAATTGAGACTTGTAATTCTTTGGTTTTGGTTCTTGTAATACTGAATTTTGCCTATGTCCAATTTCCTCACCTCTTGCTCACGTGAGAAAACTGAACTTAGAAAAATCACTACCAAAGCTATATCTTGAATTAGGCTGTTCTTAGGTGAGCAAAGTGAATAGACTTTTGCTCATGAGCATTGAGGTGAGCATAATTTTGCACATGTGCATTTTGGTTAGTATTTTCTTCCCTAACAAAGACTAACAATCTGCACATGAGCAAAATCCAATTCTACCTAATTTGCATACAATTCTTACTTGATTCTCATGTGAGTCTCATGAGCTGCTCATGAGCATTTGTTAGAATGTTTGGTACGGGTAGTATTTCTCAGATGTCTGGTACATTCTCCTTTAATTAGGCCCTTGAAAACTGATGGGCTATGAGCACTTTGCTTGTGCAAGTATTGGAAGCTGTTTGTAGGTTTGATATACGAGCGAATGTCTAATCGCTGGCTATCTAAGAATCTTGTTCCTTTGTAAATAGTAGTGTCTAAGAAGTTGACACTTGTGTGAGATATTTCGTAAGTGAATCTCAAATATTTATGACAAGAGTTCCCTATGTCAAAAAATTCTTTAATATCATCCAGGCTTCCGTTAAACAGGATAAAGCCGTCATCTCTAAATCTGCCGTGATAAATAAGTTTGTCGGCATGTTGAAATTTAGATATTACATCATCAGTGATGTCTTTCATACGTATATCTGTAATTTCTGGTGACGGGCGTGCCCACATCGCTGCGCCTATGATTTGTTTGTAGTATCGTCCGTTAAACTCGAAATAATTATTTTCAAGTATACATCTGAGAAAAAAGATAAGATCAGAACTGCAAGGTTGAGGTAATTCCAGATTAGAATTGTCTGTTAAATATGCTTTCTCGACAGATTGTAGCAATTCATCAAATTCCATGTTGGTGTACATGCTGGTCACATCGTAAGTAACCAGGATGACATTTTCAGGTACAATCAAAGATTCGATTTTTTGTATAAAGTCCGACGTGTCTTTGATGTATGAATTTTGTTTCTGAACAATGGGCACAAGGAAATGATCACAGTAGTGACCTATATTTTCCGTTGGTGTGCCGCATTGAGAGGTAATTGGCCGACCAAATGGAAGTTTTCGGAGGCTGCACTGGCCTTTTAAAAGTGCATCAAGCACTTGTTTGTTTATTATGTTCCCCAAACGAAGTTGGGGAACATATTGTTTTTATTAAGGTCTTCCGTCTTCACGGAAGACCGTATAGTGATTCTATTGTTTCTTCTTATTAAGGTCTTCCGTCTTCACGGAAGACCTTATAGTGATTCTACTGTTTCTTCTTCTTCTTATTATTATTAAGGTCTTCCGTCTTCAGCAGAAGACCGTATTGTTGTTCTTAGGTTTCTTTTCCACTATTTTTAGTATTTTTATTATTGTTTTTTTCTTACCGATTTTGTGCACGCGATTTCTCGGAAACGGCTCGATCGATTTTCATGAAATATCTTTTTACACGTTAATATTTTGTAAAGACATATAGAACAAAAGTTGTGAAGAATGTCACGATCTTTCGAAAGATATCAACGATAAGGGGCTGGCCCCTATAATAAAGGGCCAAAAGGGACCGAAAGTTTTTCCTTTATATCTCAAAAAGTATTGAGAATTTTAAACACATCAAAGAAGCAAAGTTGTTTAAAATATCAAGCTTTATCTAATGGTGTCGTCAAAATACGTCCGGCGACATCACTTCCGGTCAAACCGGAAGTAGTCAAAAATTGCATATTTTTGCTGTTCTTGACAGGTTTTTGGATATCATATGTCACTGGAAGCTTAAATCTTAATTTTCCGTCCGTCGTCGTCACTTCCGGTCAAACCGGAAGTTGCCGAAAATGGCTTAATTTTGCAATAATTAACATAGATTTATATTTGGAGGATTAAACCATTTTGGGACTTCATTACTCTTTATTTTTTTTTAAATATAAGTTACTTCCGGTCAAACAGGACGGAAGACCTACTCGTTGCTTTGCAACGAGCTCGGCTCTTAAGTTATTATTATTATTATTCTTTTTATTATTTTTTTGACTTTCTAATTTTGTGCTCGCGATTTCTCGAAGACTACTGGGTGGAATGATGTGAAAATTTCAGGAAAAATGTGTCGTAATACGAATTTTATATATCCGGGAGATTTTTTGGAAATTCGCTTCCGGTGCCAAGTAATGGGAAATTTCCTGATTTTAAAATGACATTTTGTCCTCGGTTAATCTCAAGAACGGTAAAAGATATCAATGTGAAACTTTCAGGGATTAAAGATCGTGATATTCACTTTCCAGGACCAACCTTTTGTTTGTCGTCAATACTTCCGGTCATTATGACAAGCGAATTAAAAAAAATATTATTTTCTAACTTTTTTGTTTATCAATATTTTTCATTTCTTTTTGGAACGCTAATAGAGACCCTTCCATTGATGCTTACTATATAAGTTGTTTGAATATTGGTTAATCTTAACTCTAGATATTAATATTTGAAAATCTGAAGCGGGCCCAAGATGGCGGCTGTCTCTGTCAACTCCGCCATTTCGCGAGTAGGGGCTTATGGAGGCAGCTGAGCATTTGATTAAACCATTCTGACATAAGGATACATGAAATGTTTAAAACTACTTGGACTCTCACGTAGTAGTACCGTAATTTTTGGGTTATAGGTCGATGGGGTATATAGGTCGAAAGGCTCATTTTCAGCCTTAATTAGCTCTACTGGTCAGAGACCACAAGAGCTTATGCGATAGTAATGCGTCCGGCGTCCGTCCGTCTGTCTGTCTGTCCGTCTGTAAACAATTTTTCAAAACGCTACTCCTCCTACAATTTTAGTCTGATTTCAGTATAACTTGGCACACAAGTAGACTACACTAAGATACGTAGAATAGTGCATGGGTTTTTAATTTCGATGAACATTGTTGCCATGGTTACTAAAAATAGAATTTTTTTTGAAATTCCTTTAAAACGCTACTCCTTCCACAGTTTTGGTCTGATTTCAATATAACTTGGCACACAAGTAGACTACACTAAGATACATAGAATAGTGCATCGGTTTTTGATTTCGATGAACGGTGTTGCCATGGTTACTAAAAATAGAATTTTCTGTGAAATTCCTTTAAAACGCTACTCCTTCCACAGTTTTGGTCTGATTTCAATATAACGTGGCACACTAGTAGGCTACACTAAGATACATAGAATAGTGCATTGGTTTTTGATTTCGATGAACGATGTTGCCATGGTTACTAAAAATAGAATTTTTTGTGAAATTCCTCTAAAACGCTACTCCTGCTACAGTTTTGGTCTGAATTCAATATTACTTGGTACACAAGTAGACTACACTCAGATACATAGAATAGTGCATCGGTTTTTAATTTCGATGAATGATGTTGCCATGGTTACTAAAAAAAGAATTTTCTGTGAAATTCCTTAAAAACGCTACTCCTTCTACAGTTTTGGTCTGATTCCAAAATAACTTGGCACACAAATAGACTACACTAAGATACATGGAACAGTGCATCGGTTTTTAATTTCGATGAACGATGTTGCCATGGTTACTTAAAATAGAATTTTCTGTGAAATTCCTTTAAAACACTACTCCTTCTACAGTTTTGGTCTGATTTTAGTATAACTTGGCACACAAGTAGACTACCCTAAGATACATAGAATAGTGCATAAGTTTCTGATTTCGATGAATGGTGTTACCATGGTTACTAAAAATAAAAATAGAATTTTCTGTGAAATTCCTTAAAAACGCTACTCCTTCTACAGTTCTAGTTTGATTTCAAAATAAGTTGGCACACAAGTAGACTACACAAAGATACATAAAATAGTGCAATGGTTTTTGATAAGTACATACCAGTAGAGCTACAGTCTCGACAGAGACTTCTGGTTTTTGAAAAATTCTAAGATAGGACGAACTTACTATATAGGACGAGGCTTTGTTTCCCATTTTCTAAAGATTCTTACGCAGATACAACGTATCAGAACAGGTAAACCCCTAGAATTACCGGGGTTATTCCGTGACATAAACGTATCAAGAAATTAAACAGGTATTTTAATGAGTACAGAATTTAAATAAAGTTTTTTTTTTTAAAAAGTAGCTAAAACTTCTTTGAATTGTGTTACTACTTATCTTTTTCCAACTTGCCTGTTCAATGCCTCCGTAGTTTCACACCGTTGTTAAATCAAAGGCATAAATAACACGTAAGTACATTATTATTTTACAGCTATAATATTCGGGAAATACCTGAGACCAAAGAATAGTAATTCCGATTTCAGAACAACTTCGACACATTCCTGTTTACTTTATTCAGACATTATTTACCGGTGGACGACAAATACTTCGATGTCCGCCATTTTTATTTTTCTTCTCCAGGGATTCGCTAAAACACGCAAATGACCATTGAATGTATATATCAAGCAACAGTAAAGAATTGAAATCATATTAACACTCTAATAAGTTTAATTTATAAATTTAATTGAGAGTACATTCAGAATTTGACTGTCAACATGAATTTCACGGCTTTGTTTGTTCAATGATGTGTAACACTAATACCCTATAACGGCACGTGGGTTTGTTATAATCATGCCCCGCAGGCATTTAAACCAACTGAACACAGGTGTTACACCTTTGTGTACACAGTGTAAATCCCTTTATCTTTCAGACAATTAAATTCTGTTAGAAGCCAATCTTTGCATGCCGGTAATTCAATGTAAATTATATTTCTGTGACCCGTATTTATTGCTAATTCTTTGCTTAAGACAATAAAAAAATATTTTTAATATACTATTTCAATTTATCGCTACTAATAAATTGTAAAAACACTACAGTTGTGATCTTGAAAATTTTTCCGTATTTTAAATTTTGATACGGTTGCGGTTTTACTTTTAGTAAACGGTAGCGACTTCATAACTTCACAAGATGGATACCGCATGATGTTAATGGATAATACGCTGAGGAATTATTTAATAGATGAAGCAATGTTGTTTTCTTTTGTCATCAACGGATAATTAATGGAATTTATTTTGTAAGAAAGCTATAGAATAAATATTTTATTGTTTACCCGGGCATTAATTTTTCTGCGTAAAATAATGAAAAAAGTTGTGAAAGTGGCACAGATTTGCTTTGAAATTGACGTAAATTTTATTGATTTTGGGGCATTTTTCGTAAACTTGAGCCTTAGAAAGGTCGAATTCGTATATTGGGCGACCCCAGCGGTTCTGAGAAAAAAAGTATCGACCTATAACCCGAAAATTACGGTACGTTGCAATTCAGTGTCAATCTTAAAAATTAATTTCCATTTCACTGCTTTAGTGTAAATGAGCTATATACGATATGTAATTGTACAATGTGTTAAATATACTTTCTTAACACCCAAATAAAATAAAGGCGATAAGAACGTTTTGTTTATTTAATTTCATTGAAGCTGTCACACTTATTTAATAGATCAGTCCAAAGAAAAGGCCTTTGGCGCGAAATTATGAATAGTGGCCTGTCTTTTATGATTCTTAGACAGATGTACTGTTGCAAAAGTATACACAAGTAAATTTAGAGCAGTATTCCCAATAGCTGAATGGTTTTCACGTTATGGATAAAAGAGAAAAAAAGCGCATTCACGTTGGCGACCTGGGTTCAATCCTCCTTGTGACCAAAATTATGAATCTCTTTTCAGCTCGATTTTACGAGGTATTTTTTCCTGAATCAGACGGAAGACCTCTCGTTGCTCGCAACGAGATCATATCTAGTTATTATTATTCATATTTTTTTGACTTTCAAATTTTGTGCACGCGATTTCTCGAAGACTACTGGATTAAATTACATGAAATTTTCAGGACAGATGTGTTGTTACATGAATTTAGTATATCCGAGAGAAAATTTGGAAATTCACTTCCGGTGCCAAGTTACGGACAATTTCCTGAAATTAAAATGACATTTTGTCCACGATTAAACTCAAAAACGGTAAAAGATATCAACATGAAACTTTCAAGGATTATAGATCATGATATATACTATCCAGGACGCGACTTTTTGTTAGTCGTCGGTACTTCCTGTCGTAAGGAGAAGCGAATTGAAAAAATCGTATTTTCTAACATTTTTGTTTTTCAATATTTTTTATTTATTTTTGGAATATTAATAGAGACCCTTCTATTGATGCTAACTATATAAGTTGTTTGAATATTGGTTAATCTGAACTCTAGATATTAATATTTGAAAATCTGAAGCGGGTTCAAGATGGCGTCTGCCACTGTCAACTCCGCCATTTCGCGAGTAGGGGTTTATGGAGGCAGCTGAGCGTTTGATTAAACCATTCTGACATAAGGGTACGTGAAATGTAAAAAACTACTTGGACTTTCACGTAGTAGTACGTTGTAATTACGTGTCAATCTTAAAACTTAATTTCCGTTTTACTGCTGTAGTTTAACTGGGCTATAGATTAGGGCTGGGA
This sequence comes from Saccostrea cuccullata, assembly GCF_032062105.1. Lineage (NCBI taxonomy): Eukaryota > Metazoa > Mollusca > Bivalvia > Ostreida > Ostreidae > Saccostrea > Saccostrea cuccullata. The sequence goes on from NW_026925717.1 coordinate 70,664, forward strand.
CGATATATCGAGATATCGATATATCGTGATATCTGTGAGGAGGATATGCATATCGATACATATGAAGAAATATCGAAATATGGCCCAAAAAATCTGACTTCTATTTCTCTTTATCTATTTAACATTTGGGTTTAATATATAAAATAAATAACCTAAATATAAATATAAATATGAAATAAATAATAATTAACACCACTTGAGTAAAATATTTTTGTTTTACAACATATAAACAACTATTTTGAATAAATTATTCTTATTTGCAAAGAAATAATTTGTTTATTTCAATGCAAAAAAAAGATTTTATAAGCAAATAAACATATCGTGATACATATTGTATCGTGGCTCAAATATCGTGATACATATCGATATAGAAAAAGTTGTATCGTCCCAGCCCTACTATAGATTCGATATGTAATGTGTACAATGTGTTAAATATACCTTCTTAACGTCGAAATAAAATAAAGGCGATAAGAACGTATTATTTATTTAATTTCATTGAAGCTATCACACGTATTTAATAGATCAGTTCAAAGAAAAGGCGCGAATATTTACTCGTGGTGTTTGGCACGAAATTATCAATAGTGGCCTGCCTTTTATAATTCTTAGACAGGTGTACTGTTGCAAATGTATACACAAGTATATTTAGAGCAGTGCTCCCAATAGCTTAATGGTTTGCGCGTTAATAGATCACGTAGTAATTAGGGCCCCGCAAGGATTTGCGGGTGCCCTATAGTAATCACTCTGTCTGTCCGTCCGTCTGTCTGTCTGTCCGTCTGTCACTCTTCCGTCCACAAATTTTCTGTTTTTTTCTAATAACTTTTTTTATGGTTGCCCAATCAAGTTTAAATTTGGTATGGTAGTTTAATAGGCAGAAATACATATTTTGATGCTAAGTTTGATTCTCTATGTCTTCTAGTTTGGAGCTGGGGTGGTGGGGTAGATTCCTTAACTATGCATAAGAATGAACGGGCAACTTTTTTTATTGTTGCCCAATTAAGATCAAATTTGGTACGGTAGTTCAGTAGGCAAAAATACATATTTTGATGCTAAGTTTGGTTCTCTATGTCCCTTGGTTTGGAGCTGGGGTGGTGGGGTAGATTCCTTAACTTTATATAAGAATGCATTGGCAAAGAGAGATAACTGCTGAAGATGTTCCCATTCAGTAAACTAAATGCTACTAGGAGTCCCATGGGATTAATTAGCTTTCCTCCTGAAGAAAATCCAGAGCATTATCTTTATCTGTCACATTGAGATTAATTACCACCTCTGTCTGCAAATGAAGTTTGTTTTGAAGTTAAATCAGTTTGGAATGCTATGAACACTCTGAAATGTGGATTTAAATATAAATTTTTATTATTTATTTTTGTTTGATAGTTATGATTTCATTGAATCCTAAAAAAAGAAATAGATTAAAGAAGATTTTTTGATTTACCAGGGTAGTTTTTTTTTCACTTTTTTCCTTTTTTTTTTTTAAATATATTAATTCAAGAATGTTTTTAATTTTTAATGTAGTTGTATAAAAACCCCATTCTATCACTAATACTGAAAAAGTTCTTATTGTAACTTTAGAAGAAAATGATGAGAGAGGTACAATTAATCCCTTGGGATTAATTATCTAGCCTGCTGCAGAAAATTTAGTAGGCTTCTCTTTATCTGTCACTTTAAGATTAATGAAAACCTTTGTGTGCAATTGCTGTTTGTTTGAAGTTAAGGTCAATCCTTCATGATATTTGCATTCATTGAAGGCTGGCATTTTATATAACACAAGATTCATAATTGTTTAAAAATAAATTCAATGTTAAGTTGTTCTTTACTGCCTAATTTAAATACAAGAATATTATTTTCAGGTTTTTGAATATTCAGGAATTATGTTGAAATTTTAAGAATACAGTTGCTGTTGCTTTTTCTTTGTACATTTATTAATCATTCTGTAAGCTGCACCCTTTTAATTCTACCCAATGGCGGGGCCCTTGCTGACTGGTCAGTTTTCTAGTTACGTTACAATTCTGTGTCAAACTAAAGATTTATTCCAGGGTCTTCTCAAACGTCTTCTGTAACTGGTTTTGGTTGGTTCTCAAAGTAGAAAAGGAAAAGACTAAATGTGCAAATGAGAGATACCTATTATCATCTGTTTTGCACGACAGAAAAACAGATCTTAAACTAGATGCTGTCATGAGACAGTAATACCCGCACTAAGGTGTTTGCCTCTAAATGCACACTCCTCTAAAATTAGGCTTTACCAAAGAAAAAGTCAATATAATTTAATAATTTACATAATAGGGCCTCCATGTATTCATCAAATTGAGCATAATATTCTCAAGTGAACATGTGACCCGTCACCATGGGCCTCGATCTTATAGGTACATGTATTTCATATTCATAATTCATTACCAGTCTGAAATTAAACAACAGAATTCAATTAATGATGTAAATTAGGTTTGAAACAAGGGGGGGGGGGTAAATTTTTGGCCCATAATTGGAACTTTTTAAATCTATTTTCTCATATAGATCAACAACAAATATTATTCAAATTAGTTTAAAGCGTTTTTGATGATTTTTTCCAAAATGTACAAACTTTTTTATACTTGATTAGGCAGAAACACCTTGAAAGCTGCCATATACCATTTATACCCAATCAATTTAGTCAACCCCTACCCTTCTCCCATCAACACACACACGCGCAAACACACCCTATTTTCCTGTTTTTGGAAATAGGCCTAGATGGCAAAGTTAAGATAAAACATCTTTTGTAAATAATAATTTTAAATTTGTTCTTATACTGTAAATGTATCTGAAGACCTGCATCACATTGGGCTTGCGTCACGTACCTAACTTAAGTACTAGTTTTACCATTATCATTCTTAGATAGCACTGCACGTGCAGTACTAGGCCTAGTGTTGTGTACACATCATTGCATGTATGTCAGTTGGAATTATTTTGTGTTTAATTGGATTATATTTCATGAAGTTGGAGCTATGGCAGTCGGTAAGTACACGTTTTGGTATAGATTTGGGTAAAATAGTCTGAAATGCAACTGGTTAGGTTAAAGTTTAAAGGATCAAAGGTCATCCGATGCTGCAATAAGACGAATTTCACATTCTAAAGAGTTATCGCCCGTTATCGACGTTACATTCAGTTACAAAATACAGAATTTTTTTCTGAGAGGGAGGGGGGACTTCCAGACCAGAATTTTCTGAGAAGCAAATAAAAGGAGAAGTTATGGTGGTGTCTGTTTTCTAGGGTGGAGGGCATCCAAAGTCTTCTTTATATTATAGTCCTGCAAATTCGGGGGGGGGGGGGGGATCTCAAGATACACTTCCAGTCCCTGTAAACAGTAATGGCAAATGATCATGTGACTCCTAAATAGTAGGAAACTTTTTCCATTTGACAATACATAATTTTGCGCTTTTTGTGTTATTATGTTATGTAAATTTAATGGTATAAAGGTTTTGAACCCCCTGGAGGTCATCCCCACTCTCCTAATGATTCTAACTGGAAATGTTCACAATATGACTGCATTAAATGAAATAAAAGTGCATCAATGATAAGATTGCTTGACATTTCATTCATCAACCTATCCTCCTAGAATTAGGAATGAAAATCATTCAAAGAGATGGACCACATTAAAGTATTTGTATATAGGCTATTAACATATTTTTTTAAAAATGTAAAACAAGCAGTAGTTTGCATACATGTCATGAATATAAACAGGGGTCTGGGATGGGGTGAAGGGAAGGATCGAGTTCCTGTCTCTTTACGTCTTAATGGTTGAAAACTCCTAAAATGAATGTTGACCTCAAATCCGACTTGTCCTCATTATTTTTCAAGTGGGGGTGTCTCCATTTGAGTGAAAAATTCCTGAGAGGGATGTTTAACAACAAACAAACAATTAAATGACATAAAAACACAATATTGATTTGCGTTAAGAAATATGCAGGGGATTTTTTCCATCATAAATCTTCTTCTCAAGAACAGCAAGGGCATTATTGTCCCCCGTTTTGGGGGAAAGGGAGGGAACATTATACACTTATTTAATGACTACGAGGTAAACAGTCAAACTGTTGTCCCGAGGTAGTGGGGGAGACCTGGGAAACTGTTGCCCAAGGCCGAAGGCCAAGGGCAACAGTTTCCCAGGTCTCCCCCACGTACTACTGAGGGACAACAGTTTGACTGTTTCACCGAGTAGTCATTGAATAAGTGTTTTATTACCTAACCTACTATATAATTAATTAAATTGGAATAAAAACACACAAACAATCAATAAAAAGTTTTCACAATTGTTTATTCACATACTTGTCTATTAATTAGCTGAATACATAATATAAAGACTAAATTAATATTTTTATTTTAAAGTAATACTTAATAAATTTATTGTTTGTGTGTTTTGTTTAAATTTAATTCATTATAGAGCAGGTAAATAGTGATGTCGTGATCATCAAAACGCTTGAATATCACAATGACGCTTTAACCAGTCAACAGTTCATTCTGTGGACCGGTCAACAGTTCACTGTTTCATGATCACGCAAAAACATAAAGTAAACCGTGAAACAGTTCAAAATGCCTAATTATAATTTAGATAGTAAGTTAGGTAATAATAAATCTTATTTGTCTGTCAGTCTGGCCATCTTTGACAGTATGTGCATCTGTCACAATAAATTTAACCTTGATCATAACTTTTGAATAATATGAGATAGGGCTTTTATATTTCACATGTACATTACCACAAAACTTTCTAAATGTACTATGATTTTTTAACCCAAGTGAGACCTTGACCTCAAAATTTTACCTACTTTCCAAAAAATAACATTTTAAATTAATCATTTTGAAAGAGAAAAGATATGGCATTTAAATTATACATGTATATTACATGTGAAAAGACTTTTCTAAATATATCATGACTTTTGACTTTCTGATCTTGACGTAGAAGTTTAACCTACTTTTCAAAAATATTATATTATATATTTATATATATATAACTTTTGATTGAAAAGAGATGGGTCTTTCATATTTGACATGTACTTTACCTGCAACAAAATATTTCGAGCATGCGATGATTTCCCCCCTTTGACCTAATTTTCATAAAGTGACATATGATAGGGATGCATATTTGATACACAATCTGCCATAAATTATGGCATCCCATTCACTTAAACACAGAAAGCAAAGGACCACAATTCTTTGAATTTGCATGTATAATCTTGATATGGAAACATCCTCATATAATGTATATTCAAGTTTTTTATGCTACGCCATGATTAGGAATACATGTATTAGTTTTTGTCATGTCCGTCCTCCACCCTTCCATCTGTCTTTCCATCGAGCTCAAAGAAATTACTTTCTAGATATTTTATCAAAGTTCATATGCTGATGCATATACTGATGTAAACTATCCAACTGTGGCAATATTTTTTATGCGCCCGGATCGATAGATCCCGGGCATATATTGTTTTTGTCCTGTCTGTTTGTCTGTTTATCTGTTTGTCTGTTTGTCTGTTGTCAACTTTAACTTTGGCCATAACTTTTGAACAATAAGAGATAGAGACTTCATATTTGGTATGCATACTCCACTATTAAAGTCCTTTCAAATGACATCAAGGTCAATGACCGTGTGACCTTGACTGTGACCTATATGCTAAAAATAGCTTTTTCCACTGTTTGTCATAACTTTTTAACCATAGGAGATAGGGACTTGATATTTGGTATGCATACTCCTCTAATAAAGCCCTTTCAGTTGACAACAAGGTCAATGATCTTGTGACCTTGACTGTGACTTATATGCTAAAAAAAGCTTTTTACACTTTTTGCCATAACTTTTGAACCATAGGAGATAGGAACCTCATATTTGGGATGCATACTCCACTGATTAAGTTCTTTCAGATGACACCATGGTCAATGACCTTGTGACCTTGACCGTGACCTAGATGCTAAAAATAGCTTTTTACACTTTTTGCCATAACTTTTTTACCATAGGAGATAGGAACTTCATATTTAGGATGCATACTCCACTGATTAAATTCTTTCAAATGACACCATGGTCAATGACCTTGACTGTGACCTATATGCTAAAAATAGCTTTTTACACTTTTGGCCATAACTTTTAAACCATAGTAGATAGGGACTTCATATTTGGGATGCATACTCCACTGATTAAGTTCTTTCAAATGACACCACGGCCAGTGACCTTGTGACCTTGACTGTGACCAATATGCTAAAAATAGATTTTTTGAACTTTGTTTCTGCCGGGCGCATAGTGTTTCACAAACACATCTTGTTTACCTTTACTTTCCTTTGACCTTTACTTAACTTTTCTTAAAATTAGTGTTTAGCTTTATTTTAGAGAAACCATAATGATTCAAGTTGTGTAATGAAACTTCACATGATGATACATACTGATGTAAGCAATTAAAGCTTTACAATGCTTCACTCTTTTTTACCTTGACATTTCCTGTGATCTTGACCTCACTGTCTTAGACTAGATCAGTTTTGAATAAACAGTTCAAGATATATTAATCAAACTTCATATGCTAATACATACTGATGAGAGCTATTATTGCATTAACTTATTTTGACCTTGAATTTTCTTTTGACCTTGACCTCACTTTTTAAAATATGTGTTTATCTAAGTTTCAAATAAACCATTAATTATATTTTTATCAAAATTCATTTGATAATAGTAAATTCACACTGATGTAAGCTTTTCAGCTAGAACAACATTTTGACCACAACCTTTCCTTTGACTTCTCTTTTCTTAAAACAAAGTGTTAAGCTCACTTTTATTAAATCATTAAAGATATTTTTATCAAACATAATAAGCTAATATGTATTAGTGAGAGCTATTCAGCTGCATCAAAAACTTCATCTTGCACATTCCTGTGACCTTGACCTCCCTCCTCTTTAATATGTATTTTGCTTAGTTTTTAAGAAATAATTTAAGACATTTTTATGTTTAACATGCACTTATACATAATTTGATGAGAATTTATTATCTATATCCAATTTATTTATATTTTAGTTTCAATTCTGAAAAAAAAAAAAACTGTTTAAGATATTTTCATCAAACTTTATACACAAATACAAATTTTAGTTTTTAGTTTTTAGCTCACCTGAGCTGAAGGCTCAAGTGAGCTTTTCTGATCATATTTTGTCCGGCGTCCGTCTGTCTGTCTAGCTGTCTGTAAACTTTTCACATTTTCGACTTCTTCTCAAGAACCACTGGGCCATTTCAACCAAACTTGCCACAAAGCATCCTTGGGTGAAGGGGATTCAAGTTTTTTCAAATGAAGGGCCATGCCCTCATTCAAGGGGAGATAATTGGGAATTAATGAAAATTTGGTGGCATGTTTTAAAAATCTTCTTCTCAAGAACCACTATGCCAGGAAAGATGAAACTTATGGGTTAACATCCTCAGGTAGTGAATATTCAAATGTGTTCAAATCATGACCCCCGGGGGTAGGGCAGGGCCAAAATGGCCGACTAAAGTTTTATATAGAAATATATTGGAAAATTCTTTAAAAATCTTCTTCTCAAGAACCACTGTGCCAGGAAAGATGAAACTTATGGAGTAACATCCTCAGATAGTGTAGATTCAAGTTTGTTCAAATCATGACCCCCGGGGGTAGGGCAGGGCCAAAATGGCTGATCAAAGTTTTACATAGAAATATATAGGAAAATTCTTTAAAAATCTTCTTCTCAAGAATGACAAAGCCATAATTCATCAAATTTATATGGAAGCATCCTCAGGTAGTGAAGATTCAAGTTTGTTCAAATCATGACCCTGGGGGTAGGGCGGGGCCAAAAAGGCCGACCAAAGTTTTACATAGAAATTTATGGGAAAATTCTTTAAAAATCTTCTATCAAGAATGACAAAGCCATAATTCATCAAATTTATATGGAAGCATCCTCAGGTAGTGAAGATTCAAGTTTGTTCAAATCATGACCCTGGGGGTAGGGCGGGGCCAAAAAGGCCGACCAAAGTTTTACATAGAAATTTATGGGAAAATTCTTTAAAAATCTTCTTCTCAAGAATGACAAATCCATAATTCATCATATTTATATGGAAGCATCTTCAGGTAGTGTAGATTCAAAAATTTGTACAAATCATGACCCCAGGGGGTAGGGCGGGGCCAAAATGGCCGACCAAAGTTTTACATAGAAATATATGGAAAATTCTTTGAAGAAAAGCAAATCCATGATTGATCATGGGATTACTTTTGGATTTTAACTTTTCAATTATAAACCAATTTCTACTTTTTCTTAGCTTCAGTACTCAGGTGAGCAATGTGGCCCATGGGCCTCTTGTTTAATGTACCATTAGTAATACACATCTGGCGGGACATTCATGTCCTATAGACATATTTCTAGTTTTTCAAATCATCACCTCAGGCTAGGGTCAGGCCACAATTAGGGATCAAAGTTTTATTTAGGAATAAAAGGAAACACATCTTTAAAGTTCTTCTTTTCAGGAACACCAAGAGCATGATTAATATGGAAATATTCTCAAGAGGTGTAGATTCAAGTTTGTACAAATCATGACCACCAGGGTTAGGGAGGTGCCATATTATTCCAGCCCCTTTTTGCCATCCATATGAAAATTCAAATTTTGAAACCATTTTACACATACACAAAACAAACCAATCATTTTCTAAATGATCATGGTTTAAAGCTATTGCAGCATAAGATATTAGGGAAGTTCTTGAAAGCAGGGTGATTAAACATGTCAAATATATGTAAAAAAAAAAAAAAAAAATATAAAAATTCTACCTCGATTTGATCCCCATCCCCCCCACCCCCCGGGCAAAATGAAAATTCCGAAACCTTACTGCACATCTACATGACACCACCAACCATCTCTTAAAATATGATAAGGCTGCTGAGTAAAATGTAGAAGGAGTTCAGGGAAGAAGGGGCTTTTTGTATAAAAAAACGTCATTTTTCGACCCCCATTTGATCACCCGGGGCAAAATCAAAATTCCGAAACCTTACTGCACATCTACATGACACCACCAACCATCTCTCAAAAGATGATTAGGCTGCTGAGTAAAATATAGAAGGAGTTCAGAGAAGAAGGGGCTTTTTGTATAAAAAACGTCATTTTTTGACCCCCATTTGATCCCCTGGGGCAAAATCAAAATTCCGAAACCTTACTGCACATCTACATGACACCACCAACCATCTCTCAAAAGATGATTAGGCTGCTAAGTAAAATATAGAAGGAGTTCAGGGAAGAAGGGGCTTTTTGTATAAAAAACATCATTTTTCGACCCCCATTTGATCCCCTGGGGCAAAATCAAAATTCCGAAACCTTACTGCACATCTACATGACACCACCAACCATCTCTCAAAAGATGATTAGGCTGCTGAGTAAAATGTAGAAGGAGTTCAGGGAAGAAGGGGCTTTTTGTATAAAAAACGTCATTTTTCGACCCCCATTTGATCCCCCGGGGCAAAATCAAAATTCCAAAACCTTACTGCACATCTACATGACACCACCAACCATCTGTCAAAAGATGATTAGGCTGTGAGTAAAATGTAGAAGGAGTTCAGGGAAGAAGGGGCTTTTTGTATAAAAAACGTCATTTTTCGACCCCCATTTGATCCCCCGGGGCAAAATCAAAATTCCGAAACCTTACTGCACATCTACATGACACCACCAACCATCTCTCAAAAGATGATTAGGCTGCTGAGTAAAATGTAGAAGGAGTTCAGGGAAGAAGGGGCTTTTTGTATAAAAAACGTCATTTTTCGACCCCCATTTGATCCCCCGGGGCAAAATCAAAATTCCGAAACCTTACTGCACATCTACATGACACCCCCAACCATCTCCCAAAGGATGATTAAGCTACTGTGAAAAATGTAGGAGGAGTTCAGGGAAGAAGGGGCTTTTTGTATAAAAAACGTCATTTTTCGACCCCCATTTGATCCCCGGGGCAAAATCAAAATTCCGAAACCTTACTGCACATCTACATGACACCCCCAACCATCTCCCAAGGCATGATTAAGCTACTGTGAAAAATGTAGGAGGAGTTCAGGGAAGAAAAGTGTGACAGACGGACGGACGGACGGACGGACGGACATGAGTAACAACAATATACCCGAACTTTCTTTCGAAAGTGCGGGTATAATCATAGTTATAAGTAATGGTTTTTCAAGAAACAATATCGATGCATGTATATAGTAAGTATAAAACGTATAACCACTGTTTTTCCCATGCACACTTGTATGATATTAAATGAATAGAAAAGACAAAAATAAGAAAACCATTTTAATTAAAGATCGTCTAATGGAGTTTATATTAACATTCTTTTCTCAAAGATCTGAATCAAGTTATTGAACATAAATGGTATCTGATTCCTTGACTGTCGTAGAGCGAGGCATGTTTTTCGGCGAAACATTTCAACCTTTTTTTGAAAGTGTAACTAATCGGCATAGTTCACTTCTGAGACGGGAAATAAAAAAAAATTTTAATTATAGTCATTTCACCTCATATAGTCATAGTCCGTCGTCGTGCGTCGTTCGTCGTGCGTTAACATTTGAACATTTTCAGCTTCTTCTCTGCAACCACGGAACCAATTTCAACCAAATTTGACACAAAGCATCTATGGGTGAAGGGGAACAAAAGTTGTGAATTTCATGATCCCTGCCCCCCTGGGGCCTGAGGGGGGGGGGGCCAAAACCACTAAAATTAATGCAATCTTTAAAAATCTTCTTCTTTACTCCTGGACAACAAGCAGGCAAACTGTTTGCATGATTGTAATCAGCAATGAGTCCTCTACCAAAATTGTGAAATTCATGGCCCTGGGGTCAGGGGTTCTAGTGCTAGGGCGGGCTAAATAAAAAGTTAGTGAAAATGCATTATTTCTTTGAAAATCTTTTTCTCTGCTCCTGGGTACATGTATTAAATAAACCAACTAAGTACATAGTTATGATGAGCAAGAGTGCCTCTACCAAAATTGTGAATTTTTTGGCCCAAGGGTCAGGGGTTCTGGTGTTAGGGTGGGGCTCTAATGATAATATAGTGAAATGCATGAATTCTTTGAACATCTTCTTCTTTGCTCCTGGTTAATATGCTAATGATCTAATTACATATTTAAGGCCAGGATTTATTTTATTTTCAGTTTTACAAACCCTCCGCTCAATGTTTTGAATTTTCAGAAAAAAATAAAACAATTTTTTTCTTTCCGATGTCAAATTTGAGTCGGGATCGAGATTTCAAATTTACGAACTCGCACTTCCGGTTTTACGATGAAACGGTTGGTAAATAAAGCTAGATCTCAGAAGATAGCTTGGTTTAGTGTAAAATTCATCGATAAGAGTGCCATTCAAAACGTTTCACCCGTTCAAAGGACAAATAAAATGCTGACGACTTTGTTGCACAATGACATGCTGGTGAGATAATTATGTATTCGTTTCAAAAGTAACTGTAAATTATTTTCCTCCCCCAGGTTTTAAACTGCCCGTGGTAGCTATTGCATATTGCCAGGGACATTGTTTAGGTCTCTGTTATAGCTTACAGTCTAAGCACCATTCTTCAGAAAAGGGTTGCTTATGCATCAGATGTAATGAATAAAACTATGGGAGAAGTGAAGTCCATTTGAGGAAGAAATAAACAATAACCTGAAGAAATAAAAAAAAATTCAACTATTAAAAGGCAAGAATATACAAATATATACAGGCATGTAGTATCATTTGTATCAGCCAGAAAAATTATTTTACACTTAATTGAAAAAATGTTGACCCTACTCCCCAATACTCCCTGTCTGTTTTATGATAGGAATTATAATTTTAGGCATCAAGTAAATTTTAGAACAATGTCTACACATTCACCTAACACATATTAAAAAAATGAAGATATATTGAAAGACTTTGAAAGAATTGATTTTTTAAAATATATTTTGATCAACATCACAAAATTTATATAACTGGCCCAAACTGACAGATGATGAAATAAGCAATTAAATGTTCTACTTTCCTATTTGTAAGCATTATGTGTCCAGTGGTAAGGAGCCTATTAGGATAGCATAGAAAAAGAATGTACAAATGTTAATAATTGATTTATCAAAAAAAAAATTTTTTTTTTTCCTTCTCCTTCGGGACTTTTTTATTCTCATGTTCATAACTAGACCTAAACATAAAAAAAATGCTGGCCTTATAATGAAGAAAGGGTCCTCTTTCAAAATAGATAATTTCAGGGCTGCTGGGTCAGGGGTACCAGGGGGGGTACTTTGACTAATAAAATAAATTAATGCTTTGAAATCTGCCCTTTGATAAGCAATGGTGCCTCTTTCAAAATTTGTGAATTTCATGGCTTTTGGCTTAAAACACGAACCAAATACAATCGCTGGAAAGTTGTTACATGATACTCAGGTGACCTATAAGGCCCGTGGGCCTCTTGTTTCTTAATTTCATTGAAGCTATCACACCTATTTAATAGATCAGTCCAAAGAAAAGGCGCGAAGATTTAACGTGGCGTTTGGCGCGAAATTATGAATAATGGCCCGTCTTTTATAATTCTTAGTCAGGTGTACTGTAGCAAAAGTGTACACAAGTACATTTAGAGCAGTACTCCCAATAGCGTAATGGTTAGCGCGTTGCATGGGGATAAAAGGGGAAAAAAGCGGATTGGATTTTCACGCTGGCGACCTGGATTAAATTTGTGACCAAAATTTTTAATCACCTCTCAACTCGACTTTACGAGTTTTTTTTCCTGAATCAGACGGAAGACCTGTCGTTGCTCGCAACGAGATGGTTTCTAGTTCTGTTTCTTATTAAGGTCTTCCGTCTCCAACGGAAGACCTTCTTGTTATTCTTCTGTTTCTTTTTCCCTATTATTAAGGTCTTCCGTTTCCAACGGAAGACCTTATTGTTTTCGTTCGGTTTCTTTTTCCCTATTATTATTTTTCTTCCAACCGATTTTGTGCAAGCGATTTCTCAGAGATGGCTCATCCGATTTACACCAAACTTTCAGAGGTAAAAGATATTCAATTGATCTTGATAGGTTTATTTGCTTTTTGATGACTTCACTTCCGGTCGTGAGATATGGACGATTTTCTGATTTTCATAGGGTCGGCTTGTCCGGGAAACTCCTCCAAAACGACTTAAGATATTGACCCAAGATTTTTAGTGAGTAAACAGGAAGGTTTGCTGAGTTGCAATCGGGTGTCTAAATCTTTCTAGCACAAAAGGCGCCAGAGCTCGGTAGGGCCCCAAAAATGTCTCAGAAACATCTCACAAAATTTGACACATTTTGTTTCATATCTTCGTACCTGTTCATATTTTGTAAAAGCATATTGAAGAAACAATGTGCAAAATGTTCAGAACTTTCAGGTAATTTCAAGAAAAAGGGGCTAGCTGCTCAAATCAGGGGCTCAGAGGGGCCAAAAGTCTTTAATCTATAACTCTCTAATGAGCAATATTTTGTAATACATTACTGAAACAAAAGTATTTATCTTAACAATTTGCAACAATGTATTATAAAAGTTTGATCATATGATACGTAATTAGGGGTCAAAAGTGGCCAGAATGTCAAATCTTTGACGCTTTATATCTCAAAAAGGGGGAATGTTTTGATAAGCAATATTGAACAAAAGATGATCAGAATAATAATCTAAACAATATGCATACTTTGAATTTTTGTAAAACGGCCCCATTAAGGACTTGGAGCGATGGCCCATAAATATTTCCATGTAGCATATCTCCACAACAAAAAGAAATCTCTGAATAAGTGTTGAACCAAAATCATGAGACCTTTCATTTGAAATCAAGAGAAAGGGGCTGACCCCTTAAATTAGGGGCTAAGAGGGGCCAAAAGTCTTTTATCTTTAACTCTCTAATGATCAATATTCTGTTATACATTACTGAAGTAAAAGTATTCATCTTAACAATTTGCAAGAATATGTTATAAAATTTTGATCATATGTTACGAAATAAGGAGTCGCAAGGGGCCGAAATGCTATATATTGGATGCTTTTCATCTCGAAAAGGGGGAGTATTTTAAGAAGCCATATTGAACAAAAGATGACTAAGATATTGTGATATTTATCAGAAACTTTAAATATAATGAAGGAAAACTCAATGTCATTCTCTTTTCTCAAATATCTCAGTCAAAAGCACGTCTCATCTTATCGAGAAATTCAACGGAAGACCTACTCGTTGCTCGCAACGAGATCGAATCTAGTTATTATTATTTTTCTTCTCGGGAAAATTTTGTCCGCGAATGATCTTGTAAAGTACACATCCGATTAAGGGGAAACCTTTTTAGGGTAAGTAGGCATGTTATGTAGATTTGTGGAATGAAGGTCATTTTGTGCGCACGTGCTTGCAAGAGCGCACACGTGCAACATGTGAAATGACCAATATACTTGAAATTGCTGTATCTTTTACATTTTTTGATGTAATTCTTTGATATTTAGAATATAAAGACATATTATAAATGTAGATAAGATGACATTGTCAACATGCCATTTTGCGCGCACGTGCTTGCAAGAGTGCGCACGTGCAACACGTGAAATGACCAATATAATGGATATAGCCGTAACTTTTCTATTTTTTGATGAAATCTTTTGAAATTTATAATATAAGGATATATTAGTAGCATAGACTAGACGACATGGTCAAAATAGCAAGATGTCACGCGCATGCACGTGCGCTTCGCTCTGATTGGCTGAAACTAAGGTCTCAATATCTTTCTTGTTTTTTCTGATAATCCTTTGAAATTTAGAACATAGACATACATTATAAAGATCTACAGTATGATAAATAAGAGTTATCATGAAAGCACGTGCATGCATGCACATGTTCTGCAATCTGATTGGCTGAAACTTTAAACACCTGTAACTTTCTTGGTTCTTAACAAAACGGTATGAAATTTAGAATATGAATAGTAGGTATAATGGATTCCCATATTATGATACTATAAAACTTGAATGCAAGGACTTACATGTACGTGCGCATGCGTAAAATGAATAATATACTTGAAAAATGGTAACATTTATATTGGATTAATTTCTTTCGATTCTCAATATACAAAGATATGTAAATCATTTAGCCAACATGCCATGATCATCTTGCATATGTATGAACCTGCGTGCGCATGCAAAACGTTAAATGATATTTAGTTGATATCATTGTAACTTCTTCCATTTTTAAATCAAATCCTTCGATACTGAGCAACTAAAAAAAAGAAATCTTACAGGAGTAAGGCACAAAAAGGAATGTGGGGAGTGTTTGGGGAACATGTGTAACGGTCCCCATTACAATTAGCACTAGTTTTGTTCCCCAAACGAAGTTGGGGAACATATTGTTTTTACTCTGTTTTTAAGGTCTTCCGTCTCCAACGGAAGACCTTCTTGTTTTCGTTCGGTTTCTTTTTCCCTATTATTATTATTATTCTTCCAACCGATTTTGTGCAAGCGATTTCTCAGAGATGGCTCGTCCGATTTCTACCAAACTTTCAGATCTGAAAGATATTCAATTGATCTTGATAGGTTTTTTTCCTTTTTGATTATCTCACTTCCGGTCGTGAGATATGGACGATTTTCTGATTTTCAGAGGGTCGGCTTGTCCGGGAAACTCCTCCGAAACGACTTAAGATATGGACTTGAGATTTTTAGGGAAAAAGAGGAAGGTTTGGTGAGTTGTAATTGGGTCTCCAAATCTTTCTAGCGCAAAAGGCACCGAAGTTCGGTAGGGCCGAAAAAATGTCTCAGAAATATCTCACAAAATTTGACGCATTTTGTCTCATATCTTCACTCCTGTTCATAATTTGTTAAAACATATTGAAGACAAAATGTTCAATATCGCAAGACCTTTCATTTGATATAAAAAAAATAGGGCTGACCCTTCAAATTAGGGGCAAAGAGGGGCCAAAAGTCTTTTATCTATAACTCTCTAATGATCAATTCTTTGTTATACATTATTGATCAAAAGTATTCATCTTAACAATTAGATTATAACTATCTAAGTTGTTTGAAAATTGGCTTATCTGAATTCTAGATATTAATATTTGAAAATCTGAAGCGGGCCCCAGATGGCGGCTGTCTTTGTCAATTCCGCCATTTCGCAATTGGGGTTTATGGAGGCAGCTGAGCGTTTGATTAAACCATTCTGACATACGAAAGCATGAAATGTAAACAAAACTACTTGGACTTTCACGTAGTAGTACGTTGCAATTCAGTGTCGATCTCAACACTTAATTTCCGTTTCACTACTTAAGTGTAACTGGGCTAGATACGATATATGTAATGTGTACAAAGACTTTTAAACGTCGAAATAAAATAAAGGCAATAAGAACGTTTTATTTATTTTATTTCATTGCAGCTATCACACCAATTTAATAGATAAGTTCAAAGAAAATGCGCGAATATTTACTCCTGGCGTTTGGCGCAAATTATTAATAGTGACCCGCCTTTTATGATTCTTAGACAGGTGTACTGTTGCAAAAGTATACACACAAGTATATTTAGAGCAGTACTCCCAAAAGCTTTATGGTTTGCGCGTTGGGGATAAAACAGAAAAAGGCGACATGGGTTCAATCCTCTTTGCGACCAAAATTTTGAATCTTTTTCTGTGATATTCATGGCATAAGTAAAGGCCCCTATTTGCTGATTTAACGTATAATCAGTTTCTTGATTTGATAAAGAAGAAATTAAATATCTTTGAATGTCTTAGAACTTTCGCAAGCGTAGGTTCAACGTTTTCTTAAACACTAAAAAATATTCATTTCATTTTCTCATAAATAGGCTGCGCCGATAATACACATGGTGCCAATGTGCAAGTAAGGTCATCCCCATGATGGGGAATGGACCTGTAGAAAACCTTCTCTGGTTCTGCAGAGTCGAGTTTTTAGCAAATAAAATGTATGAAAATGCACGAATATTTACTCGTGGCGTTTGGCGCAAATTATTGATAGTGACCCGCCTTTTATGATTCTTAGACAGGTGTACTGTTGCAAAAGTATACACACAAGTATATTTAGAGCAGTACTCCCAAAAGCTTTATGGTTTGCGCGTTGGGGATAAAACAGAAAAAGGCGACATGGGTTCAATCCTCTTTGCGACCAAAATTTTGAATCACTTTTCAGCTCGATTATACGAGATTTTTTTTCCTGAATCGGACGGAAGACCTCTCGTTGCTAGCAACGAGATCGTTTCTAGTTTATTATTATGTCGCCCCGAACGAAGTCGGGGACGACATATTGATATTGTACGCATGTTTTTTTTATCCAGGCTGTTTCTCGGAGATGACTGGGGCAATCTTCCTGAAACTTTCCACAAAGGACGATCACTGGTTGTAGTTGTGCAGTGAGGTCGTTCAGTTTCAATATGTCTACCGTTGCCATGGAAACCTGTAAAAAGCGACGAATTTTGTCCGAGAGTGTTCTCTCTGGTCCCTTAAACGTTTGTAATGAAACTCTTTTTATTTTAATGATTAGTATCTGTAGTTGTGCGCCTTGCATTTAAAATTTTCAAATACTCGATTATTGCCATGGAAACCAGGGGAATGTTAAAATTCTTTAATTTCGATTTTCTCAATAACTACTCAAGCAATCGTTTTGAAACTTTCAATGTTAATTCCTTGCAATGTGTCAAAGTGATTTTTACTTTTAAAATAATTGTAATGAGTCGCTCACAGTTGTCATAGAAACGAAACAGAAAAAAGGTTAAGATGTACACATGTGTTCTCCAAGGTCTAGGTCAAAGGGTCAAAGTTCTTCGTGTCCAATAAAAGTTCTTTTCACAAGGATTACATATTTGAAATACGAAAGCCCTAGCCCTTACCGTTCAAACGTAAGGTACTATGTTCAAGACGACCCCCCCCCCCTTTTGAAGCGCACTGCCAGTTAGAATACACATATCTAACATATACAACTTACAAGTGACGTTTTAAAAGTTTCATTCATAAAATTCAGTTCTCCTGATGTGATTTCATAGTTTGCCAACCTTCATTCTTCTTCTGTCTTGTCTCTAGATTTTATAATTATTTTATTTTATCTATATATAAAATAACGATTGTCAACTGCATTTATTAGCATTTCGCATTTTTTTGTATATCTATAACTTGTATATTATTAATTTCATTAGATAGTGCAAGTATAAATTAGAAAAATTGGTACGTTATTTCCATAGTTTTTATTCATTCATAAATCCTAGGATCCGCTCCTACAAGTGCGCTAAGCCTTGATCACTACTGTAAACAAAACATTCATCTCGCCGAAAATGTTCACGATTCCGCTAAACTGAGAAAGTTTACACATGATTTATCATCTCATAAGAAACATCAGCCCTGTACAATGCAGAAATGCTCGAATTGAAGGTGGCATGTCAGATTCGTTTTCCGGCAGAACCTCTAAAAATGAAAGTGAAATTTCAGAGTTCTAACTGGCGTTATAATACACAAAATAATTCGGCTGATCTTCTTAAAAAATTACATTTGCCAAGCTTTTTTGGTAGGAAAGATACTGCCAATTAACAAGTATGAGGCTCAGTTCAGTACATCTGCCCAATTTCTTTTATGCAAGTCTGCAAATTTAGGAACTTGTAATTTTTTCCTGCACTACTTTCTTCTCCTACCGATTCTAAAAATAAAATGGGATGTACCCAATTAAGGTCTTCCGTTTCCAACGGAAAGGACTGATACGACTCGATGGTTGTCCAAGCTTAGCTAATGGACCATTGTTTTAGTGATGATAAAAATGAAAGTCTTGTCCAGTACGGGGCGACATATGCTATTGCTTGCAATAGCAGACTTTCTAGTTATTTTTCTTCTTCTTCTTGGGTACTTTTTTATCCGCGAGTGATCTTGTAAACTGTTCACCCGAAGTAGGTAACACCTTTTTAGGGTTAGTAGACATGTTATGTAGATTTGCGGAATCAAGGTCATTTTCAGCGCACGTGCTTGCAAGAGCGTGCACGTGCAACACGTGAAATGACCAATATAATAGATATAGCCGTAACTTTTATATTTTTTGACTATATGCTTTGAAACTCATAATATAAGGATATATTAGTTCTATAGGCATGATAACATGTTCCTCGCGCACGTGCTTGCAAGAGCACGCAAGTGCAACACGTGAAATGACTTTTATAATAGATGTAGCCGCAACTTTTCTATTTCTTGATGAAATGCTTTGAAACTCATAATATGAGGATATATTAGCTGTATAGACATGATGACATGTTCAAAATAGCAAGATCTCACGTGCATGCGCGAGCACTTTGCTCTGATTGGCTGAAACAAAAGTATCAATATCTTTCTTGTTTTTCCATAAAATCCTTTGAAATTTTGAACATATTCATACACTATAAAGATCTACAGCATGATATAAAAGAATTATCATGAAAACATGCGCATGCACGTGTGCTGCAATCTGATTGGCTAAAACTTTAAATGTCTGTAACTTTCTAAGTTCTCAACGAAACGGGATGAAATTCAGAATATGAATAGGTATAATTGATTCCTACATTATGCTTCTATCAAATTTGAATGCAAGGACATGCATGCATGCACGTGCGCATGCGCCATACGTAAAATCACCTATATATTCGAAAAATGGTAACATTTATATTTTTATGATTTTTTTGATTGATTTTCACGATAAAAAGATAGGTTAATGGTTTAAACAACATGCCTTGATCATCTTGCATGTAACTCATTCTTCAGAACTGAATTCAAATGTGTGACCTAAGGGCTGATTTTTAAAAATAATCAATTTCATAATTTATGTATATTTATTGAGTGAATACCCTTCCTGCTTCTGAAAAAAATTGATGGGAAGATAATCTGAAATCTTAAAGGAGAAAGGTGTCCAAATGTACAAGCATGTCTGAAATTTTATGTACGTAACTTGGTGTCCACAGTGACTGTTTTTTAAATCAATAAGCTATTCTTTTCTGGTGAATCCTTTTTGAAGTATATAAACACTTGTTTGCATGTTTTGTTGCATGACTTATTTCTGCCTTATTCCATTATAATCAGAAAATATATCCAAGATTACCAACGGACACGGTTACTTACATAAGCACTAAACAAGTAACATATTACTAGAATTTAACAACTTGTTAAAATATAAAAATAATATAATCAATAAGGTATGATGAAATCATGTTTAATGATATATGAAATGGAATTTATTTAAAAAGTCACAATTTTTATTTCTAGTTTCAAAAAAGGAAAAATTATGTAAGTAACATGGACACCAAACTACGAATCAGGCTTTAAAAAAGAACATAAAAATAACAAGACAATCGAACACTTGTCTTTAATACTTTAAATATTTCATTTCAAAGCTTAATAATAGACTAGCTTTCAAAGAGAATTAATACAGACAAGTAAATTGTCAGTTGAATTGCTAAATATCCTAGGTCTTCTATTTTGAGTCTTGTGGATCTTTGTGTCATTGTTACGAACATAATTAATTCAGTCATTTCTTGTAAATCTGAAAGAAAAAAAAAATAAAACAAAATACACCGTGATGTAATCAATACATATGCTGTTTAATTATATTTATTATATATCCTTGATAAAACCAGAAACAAGGCAAATAAAGCACAAATTATGTCACTTCTTCCACTTTTCGTGTCTCCTTTACGAACGTAGTACATAAACGATATGTCAATATTTAAGAAAAATATTCAATAAGTATTCATCCTTTGATAAGAACAGAACAAAACTAACAAATATAGAATAAAATATAGTACAGTGTAACTTTATCATTAATAGATTATTCAAATAATGTAAAGGCACTTATGTTCGTAACAAAAGACGCGAATCAAAAGTCAAATGTTAAACAGAAAGTACTCGACTCGGACAGATATATGCATTTTGTATGGTCATAAGCGACATATTTTAGTTTCTGATTAATAGCTACATTGTATAAAGATACAATGACTGTATTTATGTGTTAAACATTCACTCAAACTGATACAATATGAATATACTTACCAAATCTATTATGTACGTAACTTCTTTTTTCCACGTGGACACAATGAGCATCACCATGTTTACTAGCAGACAGCTGCGCCACCTTTTAACTTTCGTTTTCAATTAATAATTATACCAATGCTACGGACTTCCTGAGGCAAGCTTATGATTCATTGGCTGTTATTTTAGCAATCATACTGAAAGCTATTATGTTCGTAACGGTCAAGACACCAAACATTTTACAATCAAAGATCATTTTAAAATTATAAAAAGAACTGAGTTATGTTCATGAAGCATATTGTTAAAAATAATTTATCACACGTACTCATTAATTAAACACAGAAATTGTACTTGACAAATTATTTAATGTTTGTAGAGAGGTGTAAAAAATTTTAATGTATAGGGACACAATGCGTTACAAACATAATCCATAAATTTTTTGTTCAGAAAAAAATAATTAGGATAATTTTAGCATGTTTGACAAAATAAATATATTATTTCATTTATATGCTTAGACAATGTACACATATATCATCCCAAATGATTTTACTTTTAAATAAAACAACATCTTTATGCCTATTAGAAAATTATGTCACATTTCTGTGATTGAAACCCCCTAAATGCAATACAACAATGACCAATATTATTTTATTCCTCAACTCACATTCTTAGAACTATTTATACTATATCCTTACACAAGTATCAAATCATATCAATATCAATATATCTACTTACACATTATTTATTGGAAAATAAAGCAGAAAAGAAATATATTTTAAAAATTCACCAGTATTGAAGAATGAGTTATGTGCATGCAAGTGCGTTCGCGTGCAATACATTAAATGGAATATAGATGATATCATTGTAGTTTTGATAATTCTTTGATGAAATCCTTTGATACTGAGCATATTTTTTTAAAAAGTCTTACAGGAAAATGGATCAAGAAGGGAGTTGGGAAGCGTTTGGGGAACATCTTTAACGGTCCCCGTTACAATTAAAACTAGTTTTATGTATTTTAGGGAGCAAATACAGACTCCCGCATTTCAAATTGACATTCTTATTTGTGCTTAAAAACCGATAAGTTTCCTTGTCTAAAGTTTGGTTTTGATACATCTCAAAAGCTTTAGACTGGATGCTCTGATGTAGAGCTTCTAAATCAGGTTTTTCTACTTGGACATAATAGGCAGAATCGAGTTGTCTCATGCCTTCTGAGATATATTGATCTCTGTCCATTACAACAACTGTGTTGCTTTTGTCTGCCTTTTTAATTTCTTTTTAATGAGACATTAGGCTTCCCTCTCATGTTTAGTGAGATTGGCTTCAAAACGTTTGATTGGCATTGATGTTAATTCGAGTTTAGTCTTATCGATATACTTTTCTAATGCATCACATGTGTGCTGTGGTTTGTAACCTGAGCGTTGTCTAAAAGGATGCAATAAGTTGTCATCGGAATTGCTGAACAAATATTTGCACCTTAATTTTCGTGCAAATTCATCAAAATCTCTTAGTACAATGTTTTTGGCATTGTAAGACTTAGGACTTGGTATAAATTTTAGTCCTTTACTAAGAAGAGATTGTTCAGCACGTGTCAAACAATGTTTTGACAAGTTTAAAACTTGGATTCCCATTTTCCTTAAATTAAACAGCTGCAAGTTACGAGCAGAGATAGATCGTACTCGTAAAAGACCATTTTTTTCTGCAAGTTACGAGCAGAAATAGATCGTACTCGTAAAAGAGCCTTTTTAGTTTTCTGTTCTCTTTTAAAACGTCTACCCATTTTGCTTGCAAGATGGACAGAGCATGTATGAGTAAGAATTATCATCAATGCCAATTTGTTTGTAGCGCATGTGTATAAGCTTAGACACGCCTTCAGTGTCTAAAACAAATATGATTGGTGGAGCAGATACACATTTTTAATCGTGTTAAAAAACAGTGTGAACAAGCCAAATGAATGTGACAAAATAAAGACATGAAAAAGTTCAATTAAGTCCATACAATAGTTGTATATTTTGATGTTCAATAAAAATCCTATTTTTCTCTGAACGTGAAAATTCACACAATTGCCATAAATAATGTCGTTCGTGGATTTAACAGTAAAGTAATCAGATATTGAGCATAGTTTATATAAAAAACTCTGGTAACGCTCACACTTTCAATAAGGCTTGTAACTTCGACGTCTCGTTCCACGAAATGTGTCTTGTCCCCTAGGTCGCCTGTAAGTTGCAGGTTCGTGTCTAGGTGTGTCTCGAAATGAAGATGACTGTCCTGTGTGTAGATTATCCCAGAAAAGTTCCAAGGCCTTAGTGTGTTCACTTTGTGCCTTTTTGATTAATCTATCTAATTCCCTTTTGCGTCCGCACTGACCTTTGTTTTAGTTCCCAATTTTTGGAAAGTACTGCTCCTAACGTTGTTAATTTCCTTATTTTTCTTTTCAATGCGAGTTTCAAAGTAGTCTGTTAAGTTTTTAAGTGTTCTCTGGCGTTCAAGTTTCATAGTACCCTTCCAGAATTTTGCAAAGTCTTCGTTGTCTTCTGGATTTGGTAAATTTAGTTGGCACTGGAATTTTAGAGAGAGCCAACTAGGATATACGCCAGTTCTCATTGCATATTTTATACTTTCTTTCTTCTTTGCGTGTTCCTGTCTTTCTCGCATCAATTGATGAATGGTTGCTACTGATGGTTCAATTTCGTCCTGAATTTCAAATCCGTTATCAGTACTATCCTCATTCAGCTTCAAAGTCAAGTTCAAGTCATTATCTTCTTGAAGATAAACCGCTTCTTGGTTACATGGAAATTGCTCTTCCATTTTTGTTTTTGTTTTGCTTTCAGACTTCTTTAATGATAATTTGTTGAATCTTTGTAGCATAATTGTTTGTAATGAACTTTCCTTATTATATTGGCTTTATATCTCTGTCAAAAGCCCACCTTTTTGGGAATTTTTCTGTTCTAACAGAAATTACACAGATATGACTCACAATGGAGAGGTCTTTGGTTACAGAGATTTCCTGTGTAAATTTTATGGGAAGCACAAAGTAACCATTTGTCTCAGCAGTGTTAAATTGGGAGATAGATATATGTGACCAAATGAACTTCGTGAGTGAAAGTAAGTCCCAATAAATTCAGAAATGCCGATCGCGTTCAAGGAAGGCGATACAAGGGCGGATGCCGTTTTGGACATTGTCCCGAATCATAAGTGCAAAAAAACGACGGCATCTTAACAACCAGACATGTCTTAAACTTATCAGAACCCGACACTCTTAATGAAGCATTTGGTCAGTTGCTCATTTGTTAAATTAATTAAGAGTGTTTCGGCAGTATTAATAGCACATGTCATTTTATAATTGTGATACGGCCTGCCATCATCAGGGGTCTACCGTATGCATAAACCAATCAATTTCTTTGAACTTCATTTGATTTTAATTTGGATCTAATGATAAGATCGCCTATATTCTTGTGTTTGCTGTATGCCACCATAGGGGGTGTTGTGAATAATTCTTTGCATACTTCATCATCAAGTATGTAACTCCAATATTTCATAAGTCGTTTCCTTAACCCCTTTATACATGGGTTAAACTTGGTGACCAAAATGTTTGGTACAGCCTTTTTGTTGTTTTTCTTCTTTGATTTTTTAAGAAGATCCATTCTATTTGCAGAAATAGTTTCTTGCATAATAGGTTCAATTTCTGAATGTTTATAACCTCTTTTTTCGAGATGAGTTTTGAAATCTCTAAAGATAAGTTCCAGTACAGCTTGATCACTAGTATTTCTCAGATGTCTGGTACATTCTCCTTTAATTAGGCCCTTGAAAACTGATGGGCTACGAGTACTTTGCCTGTGCAAGTATTGGAAGCTGTTAGTAGGTTTGATATACAAGCGAATGTCTAATCGCTGGCTATCTAAGAATCTTGATCCTTTGTAAATAGTAGTGTCTAAGAAGTTGACACTTGTGTGAGATATTTCGTAAGTGAATCTCAAATGTTTATTCACTGATATGTAGCTCATCTTTACTTATAAGTGAAGTATTAACGAAATCTGTTCCCCTATACTTACTTTGACTTATAGTACACTTATAAGTAAATTTCAACATTTATAAGTGACTTATAAATTGCTAATAAGTGGATTATAAAACACTTATAAGTTTTTCTGTAAGGGTGTCTAGCTGTCCTTCCGTCTGTCCTTCTGTCACACTTTGCAATTAGCTCAGTTTCAAAGAAACTACCCAAGATATTTTCATCAAACTTCATAGAATGATAGATATTGATGAGAACTATGCAACTGCATCAACATTTTTTTTTTACCTTGACCTTTCCTTTGACCTTGACCTCACTTTCCTTAAATGAGTGTTTAGCTCAGTTTTAAATATACCATTCAAGATAGTGTTATCAAACTTCATATGCTGATACATACTGATGAGAGCTATTCAACTGCATCAACATTTTTTATCTTGACCTTTCATTTGACCTTGACCTCACTTTTCTTAAATGAGTGTTTAGCTCAGTTTTAAAGATACCATACAAAAGCATTATCAAACTTCATAGGCTGATACAAACTGATGAGAGCTATTCAACTGCATCCGTGTTTTTGACCTTGACCTTTCCTTTGACCTTGACCTCACTTTTCTTAAATGAGTGTTTAGCTCAGTTTTTAAGATTCCATTTAAGATAGTGTAATCAATCTTCATATGCTGATACATACTGATGAGTGCTATTCAATTGCAATAACATTTTTTTACCTGACCTTTCTTTGACCTTTGACCTCACTTTTCTTAAACGATTGTTTAGCTCAGTTTTAAAGATACCATTCAAGATATTATTTATCAAACTTCATATGTTGATCCATACTGATGAGAGTTATTCAACTACATCAACATTTGACCTTGACCTTTCCTTTTAGCTTGACCTCACTTCTTAAATTAGTGTCAAACTTCATATGCTGATACATACTGATGTAAGCGATTCATCTGCATCAACATTTTTGACCTTGACCTTTTATTTGACCTTGACCTCACTTTTATCAAATTGTAATTAAAAAACAAAGAAAAGCTGGAGACCAACACCTTGAGGTTAAAATTGCGGAAGATTCTCACGTGTGGATACCGAAAGGTATTCAATAGGGTCTGTAACTAAAGTTATAAACTTAAAAGTATAAAACAGATCACCAACACTTCGTGAGAATGCAGCAGTAAATTTATTTTGTTGACCGGTTACAACCTGTGACGGTTGTCATCTGAACAATCAAGCATGTAAATTTATCTTTTGAAAAAAAATAAAGTAAAAAATGCGGATGACGTTGCTATATACACAAAAAATGCGGATGACGTTACTATATACAAAATAAAATGCGGAGTGTTTTGTACATACTTGCTTAACTATGGTACTTTATACAAGATATAATTAATTTACATTTCCTTTAAAAATTTTCTGACTTAAGATTTAGTCAGTAAATACAGACCCTGAGACGTGCTACTACCCCCAAAAAGCGTGTGACTTTCGTGCGCTTTCCGTTTCGTGCAAACCGTGTAGCGTTTCGTGTAAACCGTGCAGCGTTTCGTGCAAACCGTGTAGCGTTTCGTGTAAACCGTGCAGCGTTTCGTGTAAGCTCCAAAGCGTTTCGTGCAAACCGTGTAGCGAGCGTGCGAAAAGCGTGTGAGAAACGTGCGACTTTCGTGTAAGAACCGTGTGAGAAACGTGTGATTTTCGTGCAAGAATCGTGTAAGATTCATTCGGAAGTCATTTCATTTTAAAATTGGCTGTCGATGGGTTAGGACGTCAAATTGTATTAGTTTTATTATTGAATTAATTACATGTATTATTGTGATATTTTAGGAGTAAAAACAAAAAAAGGAACAACAAAATGAAATTACACGGTAATGTATATAATATATAATTATTTATTTGTTTTCTTTTCCTTCTATAGAAAATGTGTTCAAATATTAATCAACTATGTACAACATTTTTAAGGGCATTGAATTCTATATACTATCAACGCGATCATGATTTCTCAAAATATTTTTTTTCTCAAATAAAGAAAGAAATACCGGTATTATTATTTTTTTAATTTAAAAAAAAAATATATCAGGACTCCGCTCTTGTCTTTACATTTAAAGTACGTGAAAGAAAGATTTGAAACGATATGTCATTTAATAGCTTTCATAAATAAAATTTGTTGCTCATTATTGTCAAATAAATGGATTTTATAATTTTTATTCACATGCACTGACGACCACATGTTTAGAAACGGGGGGGGGGGGGGGTGTTAAATTAAATTACTAGTACAGTCTTTCATTTTTGTTGTAACTTTCAATCTAATGTTAGTTTAAATAAATGCTTAATTTTCTATTCTATTTTAAATCCTTTGTTAAATATGTGCGCAGATACAACCCCTTAAAATGTATTGGAATCTTCTTTACGCCTTTCAACTGTGATCAAGGTCATTTACAACAGCGATCACGGGCTCCGAGTGCATGGCAACTGAAAACCTGTTTTGTTATATATATATGTTGAGTTCACGGCTTAATGACACCTGAAAATTACGACTGGATTTTATTGTTTTTGACATAAAATGGTTTTATAAATATTTAATGGGTACAACTTATAAATCAGCGGATTTCATCTTTTATTTGTAAATCCGAATTTCTAGCCGTAAACAGCAAAATAAACAGAACTGATTTGGTAGTCTTTTCATGAATATCATGTAAGAAAGCTTAGGAGTAAATCATGAATAATTGCATATTATTTGTTTTATAAATCACGTACATTTTATTTCATCATAAGATATTTCAGTTTTCTTGTAATATATTTGAAGGCCGTGTAAAGATCGATCTACATTCATTTGTATGTACAATGTGTAGTCAAATGTCGCGACTATTAATTAATGTACACATATATACATACGTTTAGTCGGGTTTTGAAACGAAGGATTTTACAGTATGATGGGTATACTGATGTTATTTGATAAGCTTCATGTTAAAAAGAGAGAGAGAGAATAAAACTAGATTAAGACATCACATTTAACCCCCCCCCCCCCTTTTACCGGTTTACCTCCTATGGATAATGCTTACGTAAGATAAAAAAAATTCTTTAAAAATGTATCAATAATCGTTAGTAGACTATATAGGCAAATTTTATTACTAGATCAAAATCAAGAAAAATAACCTGCCTCCGGAAATCAAACACAATATAATCAATATTATTTATTTAAAATCAATGAGTTCATATTCATGCAGTAAGAAATCGAATTTGTGTTTAATTCATTAAATTATACTCATAAAAATATTACATTGAAATGCATGACTAATATATAAAACTTGCATTTTATTAAACAGTCATTCATGATATCGGCATTTCGTTTTTAAACAGTTCGATAAATAAATAAATGAATTAATACGAAATGACAATTATTTATTAATTAATTACAACTGTCAGAGTATTAAATATTTCTATCGGTTTATATAATACTGGTGTACAGATATTTAATTTAAACAGCTGCTAAATGTGGCTAGTATGTGAAAGATTTCCATTAGATTAATGGTAGAACCGTAATAATGCCCGAGATATTCCGAGTAGAAAATCTAAACCGAGGCCAAAACGTGCGAGAATCGTGTACAAAGCGTGTGAGAAACGTGTACAAAGCGTTTCGTGCAGCCTTTCGTGTAAACCGTGCAGCCTTTCGTGCAAAGCGTTTCGTGTAAACCGTGTAGCGTTTCGTGCAAACCGTGTAGCGTTTCGTGTAAACCGTGCAGCGTTTCGTGCAAACCGTGTAGCGTTCGTGCACCGTTCGTGCAGCGAGCGTGTGGGGTAGTAGCACGTCTCAGGGTCTGTAACATAATTGTTTTATGATTAATAAAATTGTCCATAAATTGTGTGGATTGTTATTCTTCTGTTGTATCATCAAGCTGTTTCGGTAGACTGTGACGTCACAATGGAAAAAATACGGAGGATTTGTACATGTATATATAGAGGGCTAAAATTATACAAGTGGACATTAGATTATATTTCCTATAAATGTTTGGATAACATAAAATGTAGTTTGGTTTCATAAATTTCTACTTTTGAATAGTCCTATTTTATGGAGGACAATAATTGTTGGTAAAATTACATTAAAATAATTAAAACATGTATTAATATAAACAAAGATAATTTCTATAGAATGTTCAAGAGTTCATTGTAGTTTTATGATGAAATTCGTTCAGGCGAAACGTGAAGGTATATGTAGATCCTCGCTACAATTCGTCCATTACATAAGGAGGGGGGGGTGTAGTTAATAATTACTGGGATTTTTATCGTCCTTGAATGCTTTTGTTGATTCCTTATCGGCTTCCTTCTTCTTCATAAAGTTTGGGATTGCAGTTAATAGATCGTTTATATGTTCCATTCATTAGTGTTTTCTTTGATTTTAAGCTGGGATTTTAAATCAAGTATCTGTGTATTAATCGTATTAATTCTCGTATTCCAATATTCATAAAGTAAGCGGATGAGGCTGCAGCTAAAATTAAGGTGTGCTTCCTCCCAGTTTAGGAGAAATAAAGCATTACTGTCTGGAATTTGTGGAATAATTTTGGCTCTTAGTGTTTTTGGTATAAGGTCCAGTTGTTGGCATTTATTCAGGTATGCAGCATGGTTTTTAGTTCTTTGGAGTTTGATATGAAGTTTCCGGAGTGTCCTAAAAATGGCAACATTTTCTTCTGATATTTTTGGTTTCTCGGAAGATCCCATTGTATCGGATGTTGCAATAGAGGTTTCTTTCCCTGCTGTTTCTTGTTGAGATTTGTTTGTTGTTTCTGAATATTCTATATCCGTATTGGATTGTGAAGCATTGCGGAATCTTTTTTTGGGGTTACTGATGTCTACCTTAAGAGATTCATTCACTTTCTGGTTAATTGATTCTTGTAACTTTGGAATGGAGTAGGTGGCCATAATGTATAGCGCAGTTCGGAATGGTGGATACCTTATGGTATGCAGGGGTCCCAGTAACAATGTAGAATACAAAACAAAGAAAAGCTGGAGACCAATACCTTGAGGTTAAAATTGCGGAAGATTCTCACGTGTGGATACCGAAAGGTATTCAATAGGGTCTGTAACTAAAGTTATAAACTTAAAAGTATAAAACAGATCACTAACACTTCGTGAGAATGCAGCAGTAAATTTATTTTGTTGACCGTCATCCGCATTTTTTTTGTGTATATAGCAACGTCATCCGCATTTTTTACTTTTGTAGATAAATTTACATGCTTGATTGTTCTGATGACGACCGTCACAGGTCGAAACTGGTCAACAAAATTAATTTACTGCTGCATTCTCACGAAGTGTTGGTGATCTGTTTTATACTTTTAAATTGTGATTAAGTCAGTTTTAAATATTTTTTCAACTTTGTATGCTGATACATACTAATATTTTTTCAACTTTGTATGCTGATACATACTAATGAGAGCTTTTCAACTGCATCAACATTTTTTTACCTTGACCTCCCCTTTCTTAAATTAGTGTTAAACTTCATATGCTGATACATACTGATGTAAGCAATTCAATTGCATCACTATTCAAGATATTCTGAAATTTCATACACAGATTCAAATTTTCATGTTGCATTACTGATACATGTATAACCTTGGTGGGGCGTTCATGTCCTATTGACATATTTCTAGTTTTCATTTGGGTAAATTTGTTGCTGATAGTTAATATTAACCAGATATGGAATTCATCAGTAGATACTTTGTATTATCGATAATTAGCTTGCATGACAATTTACCATTCAAGAATTTATAATTATATATAATTTTAATTATTTTTTTCTTTAAAAAAAACTTAGATCCAATACATAACAGGGATTTACAGGAGAAACAGATGTTGTTAGTGAGAGCTTGTCTGGGGGAGATATTTGTCAGGACTGACACAACGACTAAGCACAGCTACACTCGACCACCCTGCCAGCGCTGCTACAAGGACAGGTGCACTGATGTTACCCATAGTTCCCTATTTTTCGACTCTATTGTTGTGGATGGTGGCTGGAATTTCAGAGAATTTATTTTGTATGATAACAAAGCTTGCTATCCTGAATATCTGATCTCATACAGAATTTAGATCCTTGATCAGTGTATAATTGAACTCAGATATTATATATTTCAATATTATATTCAAAAAACAATAATGCTGGGGCCAACAATAAAACAAGATGTGTTTGATGCCCCAATATAGAAAGAATGGCAAAGGTTATACACTTTCTCAAATGCAAATCAAATATGTTGGTTTTCAAAGTGAAGCCTACTCTGACACAAGAAATAATTGTGAAAAAAATATGAAAGCCCTAGCACCACCTGTTCAAAAGTTATGGCCAAGGATAAAGTATTTTGAAAAGTAGGTCAAACTCCTAGGTCAAATTCAAAGGGTCAAAGTTGTTGGTTTCTAAAGAAAGGTCTGGTTAGAAGGATTACATATGTAAAGTATGAAAGCCTTAACTTAAACCATTCAAAAGTTGTGACCAAGGTTTAAGTTTTTTCAAAGAAGGTCAAATCCTAGGTCAAGGTAAAAGAGTCACGGTATATTAAAATCCCAGAAATTTCTTATCACAAGGATTACATATGTGAAGTATGAAAGCCCAAGCCCTTAACTTTAAAAATTATGGCTAAGGTAAAGTTTTTTAAAAGTAGGTCAATCTACCAAGGTCAACGTCAAAATTGTTGGAAATCAATGAAAGGTCTTGTCACAAAGAATACATATGAGAAGTATGAAAATCCAAGCACCAGCCTTTGAAAAGTTATGGACAAAGTAAAAGTGTGGTATATTTTGTAAAAGTAGTCGAACTCCAAGGTCAAGAGGTCAAATTTGGTGGTACCCAAAGAAAGGTCTTGTCACAAAGAATACATCTGTGAAATATGAAAGCCATAGTCCCACCCACTCAAAAGTTATGGGCAAGGTTAAACTTTTTGCAGGCAGGCGGACATTCTTCGTTTACAGGGGCATTGAAAAATTTGTTTGATGTACTTGGATGACCTGTCAGAATTGTCTTTTTTCAGTACTTTGAATGGGATTTCCATAGACATTTAAAGCTAATTTATTTAAGGTATATAATTTCTCCAAGTTGCTTTTTGATGTCTAGCTTTCCAGTGTATAATGAAAACATTGTGACCTATTGCTATCCGTTTCTGTCTGTCATCCGTCGTGTGTTAAAATTTGACCATTTTCAGCTTCTTCTCTTAAACCTCTGAACCAATTTCAACCAAATTTGGTATACAGCATCTATGGGTGAAGGGGAACAAAAATTATGAATTTTATGGTCCTCAATGCTTCATTTCTTTGAAAATCTTCTTCTATGCTCCTGGTTATTAAATAAACTAAGTAAGTATATAATAATGATGAAGAATACGTCTTCCAAAATTGTGAATTTCATGGCCCCTGGGTCAGGGGTTCTGGTGTTATGGCAGGGCTCTATTGATTATATAGTGAAAATACACTAATTCTTTGAAAATTTGCTTCTCTCTTCTGGGTATTAAATTAACTAAGTACATAGTTTGATGAGCAAGAGTGCCTCAACCAAATTTATGAATTTAATGGCCCCAGGTCAGGGGTTCTGGTGTTAGGGTGGGGATTGATTATATAGTGAAAATGAATCAATTCTTTGAAAATCTTCTTCTCTGCTTCTGGGTATTAAATATTAAACTAACTTGGTATATAATTATAATAAGCAAGAGTGCCTCAACCCAATTTGTGAATTTCATGGCCCCTGTGTCAAGGATTTTGCCATTTGGTGTCAGAGGGGGAGAGGGCTTTTGATTATATAGTGAAAATACATGAATTCTTTGAAAATCTTTTTCCTTTGCTCCTGGGTACTGAGTATTATGCCAAAGATCCAAGTATGCATATTTATGATGAAGAAAGGTGCATCTAGCAAAATGATTAATTTCATGCCCCCTGGGTCAGGGGTATGGGGGGGGGGGGGGTACATAGTCTGAAAATAATTTGATGCTTTGAAATCTGCTCTTTGGTATTAATCAACCATTGATGATGAAATGAAAATTAATTTCCAGAATTTTGAAATATGTGGCCCAAGGGTCAGTGGTTCCTTTGGGGTGGGGTACACAACTGGTTATAAAGTGGATATACATTTTCTCTTTAGTACTCCAATCTACCTCTGGGTATTAAGTAAATAAAGTAAGCATGCTGTTTATAATTATGATCAGGCACAGATCCAGAATTTTTTTTCCAGGGGGAGTGGGGTCCACCCCAGTCCAAAAAAAAAATCCAATCCAGAAATTTCTTGACAAGCAAAAGAAAAAAAAGTTAACTCGCCCAAACTTCAAAGACCTACTTCAGGGGGAGGGGGGATGTAGTCAATGACTTCTAATGCTTCAAACCTTTGATTTTTCATACCAATTTAACACAAATTTGTGTTAACCAAGGGGAGGGGGGGGTCTGCATTTTCCTAGGGGGGCCCAAGGTAGCTTTTTTCTTGCTTTAGTATATTAATTTAATAACTTGCAAATTCCAGGGGGGGGGGAATCCTGACACCCCGCCCCCTCAGACCCTCCTCTAGATCCGCGCATGATGATAAGCAATGGTGTCTCTTTCAAAATTGTGAATTTCATGGCTTATGGTTTAAAACATGAACCATATTCAAATTTTGGAAAGTTGTTACATGATACTCAGGTGACCTATAAGGCCTTTGGGCCTCTTGTTTATAACAGTTAGTTATCAGTGTGTTCAATAGTGTAAGGCAAAAAAAAATCATTCCTACCAACCCACTCACCTTGAAAAATGTGGGTTGGAGTACACTGTACATAAAACAAATTTTCAACGATGGCCTGGTAAAATTTTGTTGGGAGGGCATATTGCTTTTCAGTTGAGAGATTTCAGTTAATCCTCAACATTTCTGTAATTATGTGGAATCATTTAAGTTTTTAGGTGGCTCAATATTCATGATATTTTGGGTACCCTAGCTACATCCACAAATTTATATCTGCGAATAAGTATAATTTTGTCATACTTTTATTACATGTAATGTTTTAGTAATATTAGTTACTGTGCATATTCGTATACTGGTAATTACTCAAGACAGTGTGTTATACAAGTAATATATGCAGTTATTTACAGTGTTTTAGGACAGCATGCATTTTGTCAGATCAAGGAACCAATCTGTATGCCTAGACCATTTAAGGCTGCCATTGAAAGCAAAAATTTTTTTGGTTAGAGGATTTGGCAAATGCATCACCTGGTTGAGATCATAGTCAATAAATGT